>NW_022698619.1:143875-182725 GCF_011630105.1 Anneissia japonica | reverse complement strand
TTTCTCTTCTCTTTTTCTTTTTCCTTTCTTTTTCTTTCCCCTTCTTTCTCTTTCCCTCCCTCTCTCCTCTTTCTTTTCTCTTCTTACCCAGCCCGGTACGACGGCTTGGTCAGCCCGGTAAAAACCGTCGGGGGAGGGGGGCCAGTCTGCTTATAAGATGAATGGGAATATGAATCATGCAGATCTAGAACCAAATCTAGGTGGTGGGGTCAACATTCCTCCCCCGGGAAAATTTTGATTTCTAGATGGCGGGAAATGACCTTTCTCGACTTTTGAGCTAGGTGTCTAATTACTTTGTTCTTCAAAATTCAAGGTTTTCCCCTCATGAAAACGGTAAGGTAAACTTTCTCAGCAGTCATACAAAAATCTCCAGACATATATTTTTCGCCAAAAAGTGGGGGGGGGGGGCCCGGGCCCCCCGGTCCCCCCGCTTCCGCCGGCCATGATGTATATATGTTCATGTACATGAACTGTTGAATTTTGGCAAAATTCCCATAAAAGATAAAATAACTGGTGAACTTCTGACGAAGCACATGTCAAAACAATTCAGCTTTCGCTGATTCACTACAAAAGGAATATGCCAACCTCGAATCGCGCGAATAAATTCACTTTAATGTAAACCGGATACTAGGCACGTTATATAGGTGTATAATTATATTAGTGCTACAATATCAACATTGTGAAACCAGGTAAGACAAGGCAATTCAATTGCCTTGGTAAGACACGTTAAAGGAGAGAAAGGAATTCAATGCCTACTTTGGATCAAAATTTATTTAAAAAATCATATACAAAAAAAAAAAAAAAATTCTATTTTTTAAATTTTTTTTTTAGGTTAGGCTAGTGCTTTAGAGAGAATTTACTCTGGTGTCGCCGCTTAGTACTGCTAACCTACCTTTTTTGTACTTCATGTTTTGTCTTTTAATGTATTCTGCTGTATATGCCAAATTTAAAATTTAAAAAAAAATTGCCACAATGCCATCGTGTTTATGGCGTTAGGGGGTCAAACACATACTCTATAGATTGTACATAGTAGCAACATACTTTACTTTCTGAAGTGCTAATCAATCTTAACAACGACCAATCAGAATATGTTATTGATCAGTAACACTGTACGTACTAGCCTGGGTTCCAGGCCCTAATTTTGGGTTACTCACTCTTTATTGCACTTAGTGCGCGCCATACCTAATTTAATTGGCGTCCCATACTCGATTTCTTTTTTTCTTATTGTCTCTAAATTAACTTTCTCGTTGGTGGCGCTGTCCAGAATGAGAAAAATAATAAAAAAATAAGAGACTTGTGGCAAGTCTATGTATACATGTCCCGCCATGTAAGTTTACGCTATTTGAGTTCCCACATACAGTATTAGCAACAATATTCAGATGGTGAGGATTAGCTGAAAGGTCCATCGTTTCATCCATACTCCTAAACAACGTGCCACATCTATTTCAAATAATTATTTTCATAACACACGCCAAATTGCTTTGGTATTTACTTCAGAAGTAATTGAAACAAAATTAGAACAGATTTTCATTTATAACAATATTTTAATTGATGAAATTTGCAGCCAAAAAAATACATTTATATTCCACCAAGGCATTTAATATATAAACATGTGTGTAAGTGAAATACAAAAAATATGAAAACATGAGTTTTTAGACCTCATTAAACTTGTGATTATCATGCTAATTAAGAAACTGGCTAACAAGTGCGAGTTTACCACAATATTAATAGTGTACATGTAAGTTAAAAAAACATACAAAAAACTCGGAATACTGTATGGCCATACACAGTGACAGAGAATTCCAGAGGTACCAGTCTACATTTCTGAATTACTACATTTTGTTTATCAAACTTATACAAACATCCTAAATTTCATATAATGATAACCTACTTTTCTACAACTGTGAACATGTGAGATGGAGATATCAAATGATACCATAGTAACACCATTCATATCAAATGATGCCATAGAAACCCCAATGATATCATATGGTTCCATAGCAATACTGATAATATCAAATGGTGCCATATACCAACATCAATCACTTAAAGTGGTGCCAGAGCAACAATAATCATATCAAATTATGCCATAGCAGCACCAACCATATGAAATGGTGCCATAGCAACACCAATCACATCAAATGGTTTCATAGTAACACTATCATATCAAATGATGCCATGGCAACATCAATCATATCAAATGGTGCTATGGCAACATCAATTATTACATCAATTAATGTCATAGCAATGACATGAAAATGATGCCATAGCAACAATGATCATATCAAATGATACCATAGCAACAATGATCATATCAAATGAGGCCATAGCAACACAAATCATATAAAATGATGACATAATAGCAAAACTATTTTAATTATGTTTTAAACTTCTACAATCATTTCAAACATGATATACAGCAATTTTGTATCCTAAACAACAATATGACTGATAACCATAGAAACTGTTGCTAATGCTAAGCAATATTAATTTTGACAAAAAAAGTTAACAATTCATGTCACTGCTTTTCTGTCATGATCACCATCAATTACTAATTGATATTTCATCAATTTTTCATTGAAACAGCACATTAAATAGTATTGCAATAATGTTAACCTTCTCACAATGTCCAATACCCTTCCCAATGACATGACATTAGAAAGATTACCAAGATTTATATGAAAAATTAAGAAATGGGACTACTTTAAGTAGATATAATATGTCTGCTAATTGGTGAAGAAAATATTGTAATATTCTCATTTTTTACAAAATTCAAAATTTTTGGAAAGAATTACCGGTATTAGCTTCCTTAAATAAGTGATCAAATATTAGAATTTTTAAGTCTTTGAAAGTTTAGCAAAGATGATACAGAAAAGTTTGTCTTTAGATGATTCCGCGAAATAAATGTCGACTGGTCAAATTGCTGCGAGGACAAACAATTTATATTGCAATTTATCTACCAGATTAACACTCTGTAGAATCTGAAAGAGAAAAAACAGACAAAATCAAAATCAGTGTATAATGGAACAACTGTAAGGCTTGGCTTTAGTTTATTCATTCAACAAAATGCAGTCTCCATTCACAAATTTGAAATTAGGGAGCTTTTGATTGCACAATGACAGAAGGATGTAGAACGTAATGACTTCACTAAATATTATTAGGACGCAATTTTTTGCAAACTTTGAATGGGCTTCTTTTCAAGATGGGCTTCATTTCGAGGCGACTTTGCAAAGTAAAGAAAGGGGGGGGGGGCTTCTTTTCAAAATGAATGCTGTAAATTTTGTGAATTTGGACTATAAAACAATAAATAAGGCCACGGTAACATCAATCTGGATCATGAAGTGTATTTAAATGGCATTAAATCAACTAAACTACTGTATAAACCAAGCTTGTTTTTAGTTTATTTTGTTTTTAGAAATTCATGCACAGTGTTTGTTCCATATTATGTTGAAAAGAAACCTATGCTATCTTGAAAAGAAGCCCATGGCCTTTCGAGGCTAATTTTGCAAACTAAAGAGGGGGCTTAAATTCGAGGTTAAGCCCACTAGGCTTCAATTCAAGGTTTTACAGTATTACTTTTAGAAATGATCAGTGTCGGGTTGTACATAACAAGGGTTTTCTAGGCAAAGATGGTTAGCGGGCCGCACACACAGGAATTCTAATATATTTTCACAGGCCACAAATCAATCACCATCGGGCAAACTTTTATCTTCCAGACCATTTCAGTTTTCTTTGTGCACCTGAAAATTAGTTTCACAGTGTGTCACTTACGGACCATTAATTCCTTTGCAGGATGTACCTACACAAAACGTAGAACTTCAATTTCAGACCTCTTTGAATTAGGGGATGGTAAAACATGGGATTAAGCTTTAATATACAGACAATTATTGTTAGAACAAAGCAATATGATTAAATATAGAAATATGATATAAAATGCAAAAAAAAAAAAAAATGTAAAAACTACTTCTCTTACTTTAACTGCTTTGACATTTTTCAAAGACTGCCTTGAAATCTGCAGTAATAGTAGGAGTTTTGAATTTGACGGCAATCTGTTCCAGCCGAGGTTCCATGTCTGATGCATCCATGGCATTCCAGACGAGAGCTCTGTCTGATCCTGTATTTGGTTTTAATTCCATCTCTGGCGTGATTATGTGGTTGGCACAGATCTTCAGCACTTGATCTCTCCGCATTACTACACGGCAGCGATTCATAACCTTGTGCTTCAGGATCTTGATCTCGCCAACCCCACGCTTTTTCCACTGTGCCGTCTCACGATTCCAGTGGTACAGTTTCGCACGCTGGCAGAATAACTGTTCTTCTTCCTCCTCACCAGTTTTAACTTCAATTTCTTTTAGTGTGACAACTGGCTTAAACTGCAGTTCTTCCTCTGGGTAATAACCTTCACTCATTTTTTTTCTCACTGCTGCAGCAAAACTTTGTCCAAAGCTGAATGTTGATGCTGAAGTAACTGAAAATATAGAAATTACATAATATAAACTTGCTAACACTGAGGTACAGGCCCGTAACCGGGGAGGGGAGGGCAAACCTTGTCTCTAGGCCTGCTTATTCTTCTTATGTCCCTAGGTAAGCATGCGTTCATATTACCAGTAGGCAACGCAAATCAAAATAATGACATGCGCCTAGAGTACTCTTAGGCCTACTGCTATTCTGCCAAGATTTTGCATGGTTTGGATTACTGTGCGAGTGAAATAAAAAAAATATCTTAGTTCAAAGTGGTTCATAATTGTTAAAAGATTTTAGGTTAGTGGGTAGTATGTAGTCTATCCTTCAGTTTCAAAGCTTTTTAATGTACAGTTTTTCAGTGAGTATGATTAATATTATGAAATAATTTTCTGTTTCATGGGTTTGAGAGCCACAATTGTTAGCTGTGGTCATTTCTTGCCATCATTCATTTGAATGAGATATTGAAATTGGCATAATTAATAAACTTTTCCCTGATCATTAAATTAAAGTTTGAAGTTTAAAACTGTAATGGCTTGTACATACCTGCACTGTCAACTTGTGTCTTGTCCTTGTCTTCATCCTCCGCTTTTTTGTCTTCATCCTTCGCTTTTTTGTCTTCCGCCTCCTCCACTTTATTGTCTTCTGCCTCCTCCACTTTATCGCCTTCTTCCTCCTCCACTTTATCGTCTTCTTCCTCCTCCACTTCATCATCTTCCTCTTCCACTTCAGCGCCTTCTTCCTCCACCACTTTATCGTCTTCTTCCTCCTCCACTTTATCGTCTTCTTCCTCCTCTAACATTGTCTGATATGTCAGATGAATTTATTAGTGGTGGCAACCGAATTACTCAAATTGAAGTGTTCGTTACAATCTTGCCAGTTGACAGTGTACCACCAAATGCTGTCTCTTATACACATCTAGATGTGTATAAGCACTTTATCGTCTTCTTCCTCCTCCACTTTATCGTCTTCTTCCTCCTCCACTTTATCGTCTTCTTCCTCTTTATATTCCTCCTCTTCAACTTCAGCTTCTTTCTCCTCTTTATCTTCCTCTTCATTTTGTTCCTCTTCCGCCTCTTTATCATCCTCCTCATCATCGTCGTCATCATTGTCATCTTCCTCCTCATTATCTTTCTCCTCTACTTGAGTATCTCCCTTCTCTTCTCTACTTTTCTTTTCAACTTGATCAGTTTTTTTTTCTTCTGTGTCTTCGTTCTTCACTTCTTTTGATTTATCATCTATTTCTTTCTCTGTTGGCTTAGCTTGATTGCTACTTTTAATCTTTATGACAGCTTCTTTAGCATTCTCGAAAGCTTCTTTAAATGCAGCAGCAACATCTGAAGTCTTAAAGCGAACTGCCAGTAATTCTGGTTTGACGTTTCCATCATCAGAAGCATCCATTGCTGTCCACACCCAAGAACGATCTGAACCTGAATTAGGACGCAGATCCATCTCTGGTTGAATGAAGTGGTTTGCACATAACTTAAGAACCTGTTGTCGTCTCATTAATATACGGTAGAGTCCGGTTTCTCTGTGCTTCATTATTTTGATATCACCCATGCCACGCTCCTTCCACTCATTGGATTCCTTGTTAAACTGGTACAACTTGGCTCGATGACAGAACATCACATCCTCATTCTCCTCTCCAGTTGTCAGCTCAACCGGATCAAGGTGAACAACTGGCTCAAAATGCAAGCCATCATAATCATCATCTTTGTAATAAGAATCATCTCCTGATTTATCCAGACTTGGTGATTTCATGAGACCGGGCGATCGTTGAATGCCTGGTGATTTTGTTGGAGATTTTGGAGGTGCATTAGCTGCTTCTTCTGGATCCATTTTGAATTGGAAGGTGAATGATTTAGCCATTTCAGAAAATTTGCAACCCTGATCGGGTGTCTTCTTCAGCGAGGAAAGGTCAAGAGCTTGTTCTTCAGCAGCGTTTTGATTCAGATTACTGCCAAACTCGAATCCAGCAGATGTTGGTTTTGGAGCTCTAAATGTAAATCCAGTAGAAGCAGGAGGGCTGGAGACAGCACCACTAATATCACCTCTTCCAAAAGTGAACGGTGGCAGAGATTTTCCTGACTGACCAAATGAGAAAGTTTTTGCAGGTGCAGGTGATGTGGCATAAACTTTTGTAGGTGCTGTGGTACTTGGTTGTCCATTGCTATCACTCTTTCCAAGTAACTGTTCTAATGAAGTATTTCCAAATTTGAAAGAACTACTAGTATTAGAAGACGCAAATGAACTGGAGGCTTCTGGTTGGGCACCAGGCTGGTGGGTTTGACATGCTGGGCATTTTTTATGTTCTGCTGTATTCTGACACAAACAAGTAGGACAAGACCAGACTCCTGCTTTAGGCTTGAACATTTCTGATAAACTCTGAAAAATCAAAATTAAATAAATTCACTTAATTTTCAATACAAGTTTTTAATGTTTGAAAATTTGAAAAGCATGTTTTGAGGTTTTGACATCACATAAAGAGAATAAGCAAAACAATATTTACCGTTGTTTTGTCCTCTTTATCAGCATCATTAGTGGTAGTAGCAAAAGCAGGATGAGATGAGGGTTTTTGTTGAGTTGAAGATGCCACTTTAGTTGACTCACCACCAAATGAAAAACCACCAGTTGGTTTGCTGCCACCAAATGAGAACCTGCTAGTGGTTTGTGGTAGGCTACCAACAAATGCCTGTCCAAAACTGAAGCCAGAATTTTGAATAGACTTGTCACTGTCACTTACTCCAATAGTGAACCCAGAGGTTTCGGGTGAAGAAATTGTTCCTCCAAACCTGAAACCACCAGATGCACTAGCTGGTTGTCCACCAAATGAAAAACCTCCAGTTGGTTTGTCGCCACCAAATGTGTGTCTAAAAGTTATGCTAGAAGCTTGACTAGGCTTGGTACTGTCTTTTCCTCCTCCAAAAGTGGAGCCAGAGGTTTGGGGTGAATAAATTGTTCCTCCAAACCTGAAACCACCAGTTGCACCTGCTGGTTGTGGCTGGGATGGTGTAGAAGTAGTTGCCTGCGTCATCAGCGCTGCCCCTCGTTTTGGTGCGGCACATGCAAAGCATTTAACAGTGCCTGGAGGGTTGGAAACTAAACAGGTGTCACAATTCCAGCTTCCAGTTTTGGGTTTGAACTTGTCAGCCAAACTCTGGAAAGGAAGTTAAATTGTAAATAAAAATCTGTGATAAAACTACCTAAAATTGAAAAATTAAAAAGACATCCACTCCCTAAGACTCATGAGATTTAGTTTATGTAGATCTTGTGTTTATATTCAGGGGCGGATCCAGATATGTCCAAAAAGGGGGGGGGGGCGAAAGTGGATACGATCGAGATAACAGTACCCTAGGGGTCCGGGGGAACGCCCCGCGAAATTTCTGTATTCTAAACGCCCGAAAATAACCTCTGAGGCCTTTTGGGCGATCAATTTTTTCTTTTCTTTCTTTTTTTAAATTTTTTAAATTTCTAAAAGGGGTGGGGGAGGGGGAACGAGGCCAGTTCAGTCTTCCCCCCCCCCTCTTATAAATCCACCTCTGATGTTTGTCACTAAAAATCAAAAAGGCAGTGAAGATTCACCTAAGCAAGTTTGAATAAACCTCAACCAAAGCATTGCGCGCCAGCACCCTGACCATGTGGCTCCAGTAGGAGCGTTGGCCAGTACATATACAAGGTAAGACAAAAGGATTGCCACACAGTAAAGTGATTAAGTTTGCCATTGACATATGCTTAGCTTTGAGCCTAAAAATAAAAATGAATAAATAAGTAATAAATTTATTATTAATGTTAATGGTTTCGGGATGATTTCTCACTTTAAGGGCTATAATATCATCATTAACATATATACTGTAAATATTTACATTCATTTGTTCACTAATAATAAGGAAAAACCAATCAAAAACTTTTAACAGCTCATCTAAAAGGGTCCATGTCACTCTGCTTGGAATACACAACATTTTCTTTTCTTAAAGCCTTGTCCAGGCTATCAAATATTATTTGACAGAAGCATGTGACATGCCTAAATATGGTCATGATGACACCCACCACATCATGACCATATATAGGCATATCATGACTATATATGGGCACATCATGACCATATATAGGCACATCATGACTATATATGGGCAAACATGTTTTTTGTCAAATAAAATTTGATAGTGTGGATAGGGCTTCAAGTCTATCGCACAGTCACGAGAGCTAAATGTCATTCACGGCATTCAGCATTCATAGCGCTCACGTAAACATTTATCATGTTTGATATTTTTTGGCAGAAATTAAACATAATGAAAACTCTTCCCCTACTTTTGACAAAAGCTCATTTAGGTAAATTTGACCTACATCTCATGCATGAATGCACTAACCGCAGAAAACTTGAAATTCGTAGCTGCTATTGGCCTTAAGCATGTGACGTCATTCATAGACAGAGTAAAAAAAGTTCTGAATACAAAATTTTAAAGAAAAAATGATCAATGGTTATTTAAGCAACCAGCATGGGGCTTACATAGCGAGAAAGCTTAATTTATGAGCTACAATTGACCGTTCACCCCGAAATTTAGCGACCTGTCGTTGTAGAGTTATAGTAAAAGGAAGAAGGAAGTATACCAAAAACACTCTAATTTTAACCTTTTTCCTATGCAAAGCATAAGAGGTAGTCAACTTTGAAAGAAAAATGATCACTCAATTTTCCATTAATTGTAAGAATATATAGATGATTATAAAGCTTAAACATCTAGTTTTATGATCCGATCGCCCCAGATTGCCAAATGAAACCATTCAAATTATATAGTCAATTTTGTGAAAAAGGGGGTCCCATTTAGACTCATTTACTGTGTTAAGGTGTGCAGTGAACCGTTCAGTGAGCAGAAGTTTTCAAGTTTTCATTATAAATGTATTACCGTGTGCGGTGAATGAACACTATCTGCTACAGCTCGCACATACTACGGACACATGAAAAACATAGCGCTGGCAGTATGCTTACACATATGTATTACGAAAAGTCTCCTCATGCTTATATTATAACGTGACGAACATCAATTTTGTTAAAGATGTATTGTTCCATGAAATATACAAAAAGTCTGAAAAAATCATTTAACTTGCTTATTTTGAAGTAACATAACAGTCACTGGAAGAGTTTTTGTTATTTTTTCATCATCCAATATAAAAATCATGGTACACATTTTTGAAATTTAATAATTTCTATGCTCAAGTTAATAATTTGTATGTTACTGCAAAATGAGGAAGTTAATTTCAAAATTATTTTTTTTATGATTTTGTCATTTTCAGAAGACAATGCATCTTTAATTGAATTTGTAACTAATGTATGCATATATACCCAAGCGTAAGCAGGCTTAACAATAATAAAATCACCCTTGTACCTTCACTTCTGTTTCCTCTTTTTCCTCCTCCACCTTCTTTACTGATCCCGTTTTCTCTGCTTTTATGACAAGTTGTTTACATTCCTCAAATTTATTTTTAAACTCGGATGCCACTTCAGATTTCTTGAATCTAATGGCCAACTGTTCCCTACTAGCTTTTCCTTCTGAAAAATCCAGCGCATTCCAGACCAATGCACGGTCGGACGACGGCATTGTCTTTATCTCAATGTCCGGTGTGATCATGTGATTAGCGCATACTTTCAACACCCGTTCCCTCCTCATTAGGATACGTATCCTACCGGTGTTCTTGTTTTGCATGAACTTAATGTCGCCAACTCCACGTTCTTTCCACTGGTTCAAGTCCTTGTTGAAGCGATAAAGTTTTCCACGTTCCTTCCACAGACAGGTCTCGTCATCTTCACCAGTCTTTATATCGGTGACCTCCGGTAAGGTTACGATCGGTTCGTAATGCGGGTCATACTCAGTGTCAGAGCCACCAGGTGAGCTAAACAGTTGTGTACGGGCACTAGACCAGGAAAAGCTCTGAAAAGTTTCTGAAGAACAGATTGTGGAATGAAAATGGAATCATTCTTTTAGAACAAGCTAACACTAAGACATGTATCTTGAGTGTTTTCAAAACAATCCTTTACATGTATGTAGGCAGTATAACAACATCAATAAATTTGAAACCCTCTGTAATAACAGTAAATAAATAGTCACTGGACGAATGTTCTTGACAGGACCTTCTGTGTTTACCTTTTACGAAATTGTTGTAATGTTTTATATGTTTACTGAATAAAAGTGATTTTTATATACAGTAAAACATCACAGTCAAATGAAATATAACTGTATACATTCTGTGATAATTTTCTTTTACAATAAAGTTATATTAAAGAAAAAAGTTATAACATATTTTATGATATATACAAATAAAGGAGAAATATAGCCAAATTAGTTTGATAAAAAATAATAACTGGAATTGGTACTGGATATTATATTGCGCCTTGAGGTTATGAAGCGCAAGAATTCAGGAAAATAATGGTAGGCATAAAATTGATAATTATTCAGGAACCCCATGCATCACAATAGTATAGTCTCACAAACACAAAAAAGATGAATAAATAATACAGATTACAACAATTAAACACAAAAGGAATATGCAGAAGAGTGACATTAGGCAAACAAGTCAGTCTTAAGTGCAAAAGGGTGTGCATAGTAAAGTAATAATATATTTAATGCTTGCGGTACACCACATAGATAGTTGCTTCAATCGTCTTCAGGATAATATCTGCCGAGAATCCAAACAGGCAAATACTTATATGTTCGGATAGTGTGACTTGCTGCTGTTTGTTATTACGTGATGCACCACAAGCATTAAATATATTAAATATATTCTCAACAACAATAACATTTACAACAATAACAATAAAATAACAAATGGATAAAATAACATAATACAGGATGTTTATATGCTGAGGCAGATGCAGAATTTGGCAGTAGGGGGTGCATCAGAGTGTACACCACCTACTGCCCTACAATGTTGGCACTGATGTGCGGACATTTTTATTTTATCGACCTCTACATGCCCGGAAATTGTACTCTCATGTCTTGAAAATCTTACTATGAACTTTGTTCATCAACAATACAATACAATTATTTTTCTTATTACAATTTTTTTTTTGGGGGGGGGGGTTCGATCCACCCCGGATATGGTAATGGTAGTTACTTACTTTGCCTCATAAAGTCTGGAGTACTGTTAGTTTCAGCGGATATGGAAGCAAGGGACAAACTACCAGCAGTTGAACCACCAAACATCAATGGTGCTGTAGAGGGCGCTACAACATGAGGAAAAAAAGAAACACTTTAATGTCTAATTTAATCCTGCTAACTTCTATGTATCTAGAGGTACATGCCCCACGCCCACGTCCCCCCTTGGTCTCCCTCATTGATTATTTCCAAAGAGAAAAAAAATCACCTCATATTACCTTATTTTGCGACATAGCGCGCCTTACTTAATCACCGAGTGCCACCACTCCACCTTTGCGCCCCCTCCCATTAGCACCCAAATTTCAAGACTTCTAGACACGCCACTGTATATTTTCTATGAAAACTGACCACTACTTAATTTACCAACCATAAAACTTTTGATAGAGCCCCCTGGTTTGGTTTTTAGGGTTTACTATATCACTATTAATTATTAAATATATAAAGAATTGGAAGAAAATAACCCACTCGCACTTCCTATCTTGGCAATTTCACGTAACTCTATAAGTAAACATTGGTTGACTATTCCACATATTTCATATTCATTGAGCATGAAGTTTGTGCTTGTGCAGATAAAATAGTAAAGTTGTTTACTGTCAGAAAATGTGTCACAATAGTGGTTTCAATCATAAAGTGTTATGGCATTACATCACACCCAACAGATGTAGCTCAACTTCCCATATTTTTTTGGCAGCCACTTAAGGCCAAGTACAAAAAAAAGTAGTTGTTTTTCGTCATATTTTGAAAAAAGGAGAATGATCTCTCCTTTTTTTTTTTTTTATTGTTGTGTGAGGGGATGAGAAACTAGTCTTTTTTCTATTTTGGCCTAACCTCATATTAACAGCCACCAATATCCCATATATTCGCTGATTACAAACCACCAACCTTTTGGTATTTAGGTGAATTAAACTTAATATATTCTTCTGAGTGTTTTAAGGTGAAGCTAGAGTTTAATGGCCTGACACAGCCCAGCCAACCGAATCTCAACCAGCATATATCAGTAACTTTATGGTATTGCTATACCACCACCAACAAACAACCAACATTTCCAAATGCAACTTACTTTCTTGGCTTGGTTGGACACTTTCTTCCTTTGCCTTTGTGCTGGTCTCCCTCTGATCTTCCGTGCTGAACCTATTCTCCTTATTAAACAACTTGGAAATATCGATGTCGTAACATCCAATACAACCTGGACACGGCTCTTTGTATTCATAAAGATAAAATGTTGGTGGGAGTCTCAATTTAAGAGCCATTGCTATCTGTGCTGGAGTCGGTCTTCTTTCATTGACAACTATCACATCATCATCGGATTCATTATCAGAACCTGATTCATCTAGATATTCAAAAAATGAAAGAATATGTTTAAATAATATCTAAAATATTCAAAATTCAAATTCAATAGATAATAACATGGGAACTGAACCCATGTATTGGTCACAATGGTTCATTGTTCAGCAGTAGTATGATAGTGACTATGGTGAGATGAATTATGATGGCGACTGTTCTACTGTGATGTCATACTGAACTGAAATCTTATTTATTCAGCATCAAAAACATAAATATAAAAAGCAAACAAAAACAATAATATGCAATGATTAGGTAGTAAAAATATTTAAAAAAAACAACAAAAGGATAAAAAGAACCACCAAGAAACACCAAAGGATCCACTGGTTATTCGCAAACACAATTAAGAGTATGGCAACTCTTACGAATGACAAATATGAGGCCATAATTGAATTTACACTAAAGAGCTTTTAAATTTGAGGCCCATTAAATCAATTGATTTTATCTTTGTAAATTTATAATATAAGAGCTAACCTGACAACACATTTTTAAAAAGCTAACCTCACAAACTAACAAAAGATAGAATTCAAAATCAAAAATGGATGTTAACTGAAGTTTAACAGGGGCAGGGCCACAGTAGAATGCCATTACCAGGACAACTAAGTTTAGAATATATAAATAATGATACCGCTGACCCGGTGTTGATGTAATTAAAGTAATAACCGTAACAATAATTGGCCTAGTAAATAATAAGTGATATAATGGTTTGGTTTTTAGGGTTTACTATGTCACTATTAATTATTAGACATATATAAAGGATTGGACGATAATAACTCACTCACACTTCCTGTCTTGGCAATTTCACATAACTCTATAAGTAATACATTAACTATTCCACATATTTCACTATCATTGAGAATGAAGTTTGTGCATTCCAATAGTAATCCCACTGGGTTATTCTTACAGATTAAATTGTAAAGTGGGTTACTGTCAGAATATGTGTCACATTATAGTGGTTTTCAATCATTAAGTGTTATGGCATTACATCACACCCAACAGATGTAGCTCAACTTCCCATATTTTTTTGGCAGCCACTTAAGGCCAAGTACAAAAAAAAAGTAGTTTTTTCTCTTCATAATATTTTGAAAAAAGGAGAATGAACATGCCTTTTTTTCTTTTTAAATGTTGTGCAAGTGGATGAGAAACTAGTTTTTTTTTCTATTTTGGCCTAACCTCATATCAACATACATTTGTTAATAATATGTGATATAATTTATCTAAATTTTTTTTTTAAAGTGATACAGTACAGAAATTAACTATTTCACTAATAAAAATTAAGGCAAGTCATGTAATTTACCTTAACTTACCTTACCTTGTTATTTACTTTATTTGCCATCTGACCGGTGGTATATAAACCGCCAGTAACATAAGCACTACTGCCTCATGATGCTTGAGGCGCATGTTGTTTATTAGTATCATATATTTATGATTTAATCACTACTTTTTAAATTATATTTTATAATACCGTGAAATGACTTCAATTGTGGAAGTTTCTTCAGAAATCCTAAACCATTACCTTTACCATGATTACAAGTCGCCGTCAATACATATCCTTACGTGCTCTCTTCAAAGAACTGAAATATGAAAGCTAAATCTTCAATTTATGCAATATTTTTTATCCTCATCGCATGTGTTGGAGTAAGGTACCTTTATGCAGGTGTTTTTTACAAGGAAAGAGGCAAATTAGCTGTTTCATTTAGCTGGGAAAGTGTAGGCCTAGGCCTAACAGATTGCCTTGTCTACGACACTGAACTGAGAGCCAGCACACAGCGCTGTGTGTGCGATTCATGGAATGCTACCGTTGGAATTAAACAGGTGTCGAAGTACGAGAGAGGACCTGTAGTCATCATAGGCCTACTACAAGGGAAGTATTACACTATTTATGGCAGAGATTATTACTTTCAACGTATGGGAAAGAGAACTACTTATTATGCTAATACTACTGCGATATTACGAACAGGTTATTTAGTTTTGTCAGGAGACATTGAGTTGAATCCTGGGCCACCTAATAGAAAGAGATCAAATGGTGATATGCCAAGTAGGACAACAGACAACCATGAGAATAGGGCTACTAATCTTGCTGTGTACTATCAGAATGTTCGTAGTTTAAAGAATAAATTGGATATCTACAGTTCTGAGCTGCAAGCCCACATTCTTTCATCGCAACTTGATATCGTTGCCTTATCTGAGACATGGTTGAATAGTAGTCTTTGAGGCTGAACTTGCCATCTCAAATTACACATTGTTTAGGAGGATTTGAGGACTTAATCGAAGAGGAGGGGTATTCTTATGCTTGTCAATGATAAATTCAAAAGTAATAGGCTCAATCATCTGGAAAATGAATCGTCAGAATATATGTGGGTAGAGGTGAAATTGGCAAGAAGGCGGAGTTTGATTGTGGGATTATTTTATCGTCCTCCAAATTCAAAACCGGAAATTCTTCATAATTTTACCACCTCGGTTGAAACTGCTATGTTGCAATACAAGAGGAGCGAGTTTATTATCCTGGGTGATTTCAATCTCCCAGCAATTGATTGGTTATCTGAATCTTACGAGGCACCAGCAAATTCGATGGAGGAACATCTTATTGACATCTTAATTAATAGCTGTGGGCTTTTTCAATGCAATAAATCTGTAACCCGCGGTGATATTATTTTAGATCTAGTTATTTGCAGTAGAGAAAAAACGTTTTAACGTTTTAACTTGTGAAGATATTTTTACATCTGATCATCATTCTGTGAGAATAGATTTTAATACCAATGTTGAATGTTGTGTGAATAATGTTAATGTGTTTTTATATAATTTTAAAAATACGGATAAAGAAGATTTGTGCATTACCTTGTCCTATACACCCTGGCATATAATTGATTTTGAATTAGATGGAGATGTTAATGAAGCAGTAAATATGTTTTATGACCTTCTTATTGCTGCAGTTAACGATGTTGTTCCTAAAATGAAAAAGCGCAGAAAATTGCCCCCGTTGTTTGATGGGGAGTTAAAAAGAGCATTGTATGATAAAAAAAAATGTTTTAGGAAGATGAAAAAGAATGATAATCGTTTTACGAGGAGCAATTTTAAGTTTGCTCGTTCTACATTTAAAATGATGTGTAAACATAAGTATAGAAAACATCAAAATTTTCTTGCTAGTCAGATT
This sequence comes from Anneissia japonica, assembly GCF_011630105.1. Taxonomy (NCBI): domain Eukaryota; kingdom Metazoa; phylum Echinodermata; class Crinoidea; order Comatulida; family Comatulidae; genus Anneissia; species Anneissia japonica. The sequence goes on along the minus strand of NW_022698619.1, from coordinate 166,621 downwards.
GGTTCTAATAAAAAAAGGTTTTGGAGCTCGATAAAAAGTAAGCACAAATCAAGCAATTATCCATCCGTTGTCTCATAACGGTGCATCTGTACAAACAAATTATGACAAGGCTGCTATGTTTAATTCGTTGTTTTTTTCGTTTTTTAGACCTCATAATCAGGGAGGTTCTGATGATATGCAGAGTTTTCCTTATTATGATGTCGACAAGTTGTCGTCATTTCGGGTGGAACAGCATGTTGTGGAAAGAGAACTCTTGAATATTAAAATTCACAAAGCCACAGGTTATGATCAAATAAACAACAGCATTCTTAAGAATACGGCTTCTGTTTTAAGTTATCCTCTTACTAAAATCTTTCAGTTGTCAATAGACTCCGGAAAGTTCATATCATTTTGGAAATATGCTAATGTCATACTGGTACATAAAAGTGGTTCTAAAAAACTTATTTGCAATTACCACCCAGTTCCCCTCCTGCCAACTCTCAAAAATCTTTAAGAGAATTGTGCATGATGTCGTTTATACTTGAGTTTCCCCTGTTTTAAGCTCTTTTCCACATGGCTTTGTTCCGAGAAGGTCCTGTCAAACTAACCTTGCACTGCTTCTTGCTACAGCATACAAAGCTATTGACAGCAAGAAGCAGTGTGACATGATTTACACAGACTTCTCTAAGGCATTTTATTCTGTTTCTCATGAATTACTCCTTATGAAAATTTTTAATTTTGGAATTTCTGGATCCTTATTTAATTGGTTTAATGATTATTTAACTGACCGTAAGCAACGTGTTGTTATTGAAGGACAATCTTCAGAATGGTTACCAGTCATTTCTGGGGTACCTCAGGGCTCAATCCTGGGACCTTTATTCTTTAATTTATTTATCAATGATTTACCATTACATTTTACTTCTGCTCAGTCGCTTTTATTTGCTGATGATGTTAAATTATTCAGAGTTATCTCATCTCCACAAGATGCTGTTCTTCTTCAGGAGGACCTGTGTAGGTTGGTGACCTGGGCTAAGGATTGGAGACTCAGTCTCAATACTGCCAAGTGCAAACTCTTATCTATTACTTTGAAAAAGAAACCTATTAAGTTTAATTATCACATTGATGACCAGGTCCTTGAATCTGTTTCTGCTTATAAAGATCTTGGTATTTTTATTGATTGCAAGTTGAATTTTTGTTTTCACATTAACCATATTGTTGCTAAATTTAATAAATTGCTGGGCCTGATTTGGAGAAATTGTAGGTTCTTAAGGGATGGGAAGGCTCTGATGGCCTTACTGTATATAAAACCATAATTAGGCCCAATTCAGAGTTCTGTACAGTAATTTTTAATTCTATTTCTCCAAATCAGGCTCAGCGGATTGAACGTCTTCAGAGAAAATTTTGTAGACATTTGATAAAGAATTGTCCTAACTATGTTAATAATATTAACTTACTTAGTGATCGTAGAATGCTTTCTGACATAGTTTTTCTTTTCAAGGTAATGAATTCGGATTATGATTGTGCCCAGGCGTACCCGAAATAGAGGTCTTTTAAACCCACCTTTTAGTCGTGTCAATGTTACATGTAGAGGTTTATTTAAAAGTTTAGTGATTATTATAATAAGTTTTGTATGTCTAATATTAATATTGATATTTTTTTTGACAGTTTAAATGTTTTTAAATCTAAAGTTGTTAGTACCTTTTAAGGTATTTTTATTTTATTTTTTTGTACTTAAATATTTTATATGTATTTTAACCTGTCAGTGGTGGTTGTTATCGCTGTTGGTTAATATGAAATAAAATAAAATAAAAATTTAAAAAAATAGATTGTGATAAATACAATGATTATGTTGACAATCACGATGATGATTATGACTTAGAAATAAAGTAGTAAAAAAGTCTAAGAAAACCAACCTTTAGTTTGTGTGGCTGAACTGTCAACTGCAGCTTCCTGACTAGCAAGTAATGGGCTTTGGCCTGGTTTTCTTGGTTGAGGTGCTGCTGCTACTGGTGTCTTTTGAGTGGTAAAACTAAACCCTGCAAATGGCGAGGTGCTGATAGGTTCTTTTTGTGCAGTGAAGTTGAGACTTTTAAATGCACCAGTTGCTGTCTGACTGAATGGCCCACTAACTGGTGAGGCTGTTGACTGTGAACCAAATGTAGATTGTGGTTGGCTGAATAAGGTGGAACTTGGTTTATTGAACACGTTTGAACTAGTCGAAACTGGCTGACTGGACACAGGAGTGAAGTTACTACCTCCACCAAACGAAAAGCCAGTAAAACCAGAGGGTGCTGGTGCTGGTGCCGGGTTAGAACTAGCTTCAGGTTTGCTCCCAAAAGAGAAACCAGCGACACTGTTTGGGGTCTGCTCGGCTTCCTTTGCTTTTGCAGATTCAAGTCGTGTTCCACTTGTGAAATTAGGCGAAACAGCAGCTCCTTCAGATAACTTGTCACCTCCACCATGGTTAAATCTTGAGGTGGAAGAAAGAGATGGGAAACCAGAAAAAGTCTGTGGAGATGGCTGTTCTGCACTATCCTCCAATGCAATCAACGGGGCATCAGGTTTGCTCCCAAAAGAGAAACCAGCGACACTGGTTGGGGTCTGCTCGGCTTCCTTTGCTTTTGCAGATTCAAGTCGTGTTCCACTTGTGAAATTAGGCGAAACAGCAGCTCTTTCAGATAATTTGTCACCTCCACCATGGTTAAAGCCTGAGGTGGAAGCAAGAGATGGGAAACCAGAAAAAGTCTGTGGAGATGGCTGTTCTGCACTATCCTCCAATGCAATCAACGGGGCATCACTGGCAGACTTTACAGGGGCATTAAGTTTCAACTCCTGCATCTTATTCTGTAAGAAGAAACACTTTTTAAAATTACAATTTTATTGATGATTTAAAATTGTGTGCAATTTAGAAAAGTAATAAAGGACATCCTTATACCCTCATTTGAGATCCTACTGCAAGTTTGTATAAAAAATGTAATTTTGTTATGTCAACAATTCAGGAATTGAATTAATAAATGTGTAATGTTATTGAATTGTGAGAAAAAAATAGATATCTTATCTGTGGTTTTCATAGGAGGTGAAAAAAGGGACATGGTTATAGCACATCAAAGGTCCCAAATGATCAGCTCTCCACTACCTTTATAAGGAGATTTGGTTATTGGATGTGTGTTGGATGTTTGGGACTACCTCCCAACGCTAACTAAAACAAAACCAAGTTGTCGTTCTAATATACCTCACAAATATTGAACAGCTAACCATCCATCTACATTAGCCATTTCAATCTGTGAGTGTAAAATTTCGGAGTTTACATACGGTTCACGTAAACAAGGGTGCCGTACGTGCAGGAAAGTAGTAGAAACTGCCGGGTCGAATTGACCAATGGAATATCGTTATTACCTAATTAATATTTATGAGGTACTGTATACTATTAAAATCAAAATACAGTAGTTGTTTCTAGATTTTAATTTTGTTGTATTACACATCATTAACAAGAAAATTTAGTACGAAAGTAAATACATTTTTTAAATTGTATCTTCAAATTAACAGAAATGTACATATACAGAAATGAAGAGCTCCAATAAGAAGTTGAAAATACATTCAACAGCCTCCATATTATGTTTATTGTACATTAGTGTTAAGTCATCAAAAGGGAATGGCACTGTTCCTAACCATGAAAAAAAAAATCTGGTACAAAGAGATATTACACAGTACAACTATTATTATTGGTATCACTGCTGAAATCATATATTACTAATGATGCATAATTCAATATTAAAGGATCTAAAAAAATCCACACAAAGAAATGCAACTTACATTCAAATCAGTAATTTGTTCCCTTAGGTATTTATTTTGCTCCATGACTTTATTGTGTTCCGACAGAATATCCCTGTTCTGTTCGAGAAGGCGGCAGTTCTCATCCATGAGGCGTGTCTGACTTATATTCATCGACCGTAATTCGGACATGAGTCGATGTGGGCTGGGATCTGGATTCAAACCCTGCAATAACAAAATTTAAAGCTTATTCCTTGAAATTTAACTACCCATATGAGAAACAGGGGAAAAAAAGAAAATCATGAAATATAATCATGAAATATATTGGGAGAGCTGATAGCCACTATGTGCATATGCACTGAACCATAAAGGACTTGTGTGTCTGGTTCAGTTCTATTATTTTTCAGGAATGCTGAAATAATATAATAATAATATGGCAGATCTATACGTTTTATTTCTATGCAGGGAGTTTTTCAAAGATGGTAGGCCTAATAAGTATTGTTAAACTTCAATCGTATGCTATTTATGACTTGCAAATAAAGTCGAGTTGATTTGAGTTTATATAGCTCATTATGTCAATATGGGCTTTTGAGTTTTACTATTATCCCACTTCAACTATTTCCATCAATCTACGTAAACACACATAAAAAAGTCACTCGTTTAAAAACTTGGCTTACCTGTTGAAAGGAAGACATGTCACTGGAAGAAGGCAGAATACTTCTGCCATCCATCGAGCGTCTTGATGATACAGCAGACCCAGCATGAGAGCCATTGTCCAGTCTGTGAGATGTGCCGATGCTTTCATCATCTTTAAAATCCTTATGTGCAAGCTGTTGCTTTTCAACATCGACATCGTCCAACAAACTTTGAATTTCCTCATGCATCGACTGAAATAAAAATAATATGAAATTACGTTTAAGGCTTTTTACTTAGTAGTTAATCCCCCTGCCTTCCAATTACTACTTTTAACTTACACTATTGTGGTCGTCCTGTATAGCTTCCATCGCTGAGTAGAGGGAGTATTTACACTGGTCTAAGTAGGTACCCTGTGCTAGAATCATATTTCCTGTTATTTCACTGTCATCTTTCCCTTCAACCTCCATGTGGTACAGCTGTTTATACATCTAAGAAATCATACAAATAGATTGTATATAAAAAATATTTATATACAATGTAATAGAAAAATACTTAATTGCCAAACTGTAAAGCAGTATAACAGATTATCACTTACCTCAAATAAGTGTTAACGCAATAATTCCCCTGTGCCAAGACAATGATCTTTCACAATCCATCATCACTTTCATCAATATTATCCCCATCATCATTATCATCACACCCATCATCATCTAATTTAATTCTTATGCAAAAGCGAAAGACTCTAACACATATAGTGACTATATGAATAAACTAATACCTGATTCACATAATTTTACAAAAGGAAGAATGTTATAAAGACTTTCCAAGATATTTGGGAGACACCATCTTTTTGACATGACGGTATTAAGACCTTGCTTAAAGTTTGTACAATGGACTTTCCTTCCAAGCCCCGCCCCTTTATGTTGCTAAGGTCGCACAAAACGACAGTGCAAAAACATACGCAAACATGAGCATTTGTTGGACAACACATGGGTTTGTAGGACACACACATATTTCTAGCCCTGTTCTGATTGGTCATTTAAGTTTGAGTGACATTCTGGAAAGGTCTATCGATATGCATATAGTAAAGATATGCATGATGGAAAAATCCTTATTACAGCCATGATTATCATCATGATTATCATTATCTTTGTCGTCATTAAAATCATTTACCAGTGCTTTAGTGAATAGGCCTGTAACGTCTTTAACTTTATTGAGGAGGACGAGTGCGTGTTGGTGGCGCCCTTGCTGGAACTCGTACTCTGCAAGCGCCACTGCTGCTTCCTCTTGCAGTGAGGTGATGTCTTCCTTCTAAATAAATGAAAAATAACCTATGTACTTGCAAGTGTACGTTATTTATATTTCGCATGTCAGTACCATGCTTTTACAAATAGAGAAAATAAAAATAAAATTAAGAAAATAATGCAAGTAAAAATTGTTAATACAAAACGTACATTTTTAAACAATAACTAAAATTAATAAAAATAATTAGAAAACTGAAGTGATGTGAAACTGAACATATAAGTATAATTTTAATTTTTCCTTACCTTTATCTTGTCTAAAGATGCTTCAAAGAATGTATGCTTAGGAGGAGACAATGCTTTATCACTGTGGAATCAATGATAAAATAATTTAACCATTATATGTCATACAGCCTTTCATATTAGTATGTAAATAAGCAGTACATTTTACCAAGGCAACGTCAAAAATGACAGATCATGTAGGAAAATTTGAAGGCCAAATAACAAAAATGAGGTTTCTACAAAAGCACATAGCTTTTATTAATGTTAAGATAAATAACGAACAAATATATCCGCTGCATGTTTCTTTCAATTTAAATAAATTATGAATACGATCTTCCTACACCCGACCACATTTTTTTTACAAAAAAAAAAAACCAACTCCAATTAAAGCCAGACGCTGACCGGATTTGAACTAGGGTCTTCAGCACTAAAAGTAGGAACAATATCTTTCAGCTTGCATTAAGTTCATAAATTATTGAAAGAAATTTTATACCTGGCTAGCAGCTTAAGATGTTCGCAGGCAGCTTTCCAATAGTGTATGCTAAGTTGCTGACATGCCAGAAACTGTTCGATGCCAGGAACATCCTTTTCATTCTTTACTTCAAGCATCTAAAATCGACAGTAGTAATACAGTCACTGATTACAACAGTAGGAAATATCATTTATCATATTTATCAATTGTGGCATATATAATACCTAAAAATTAAAGCAGGCTGAGGTAAATATTTTCCTTGTAACAGACATGTTAATATTCTTTTTTTTTACATAGACCATTAAATTGTCTAGTAATCAAAATTAAAGATTTTTTAGTAAAGACTGTCAAAGCTGGCCAAATATGGTGAAATGATACATGAGTATAATTTTTTTGCTATGCAAATTTCTAGTAGAGGTGGGGCTCGAACATCTTTTTCTTCTTTGGGAGGAGGATGCACCCCAAGCCCCAGTGGGTAAGCCACTGAACTTATTTGGTCTTGGCTTTAAACATAATGGGTACAATACAGTATATTTATTCACTTACTTCAACTGCATGAGAACAACAAGAGTAAATTAATTGTTAAAATTGTTTGTTAGGATATCTTACTCTGGCTCTAAATGTCCGTGCAAGATGAATCAGCAGGGGGGTGTCAATATTAAATTGGTCGGCATTGCGTATTGCTTCTAAACCTTCCTGGATGGAGAGACACATCTTTGCTCGCTCTTCTAACCTATGAAAAGGATGTAGGGAAAAAAAAAATCAAAATTGTTACCAAGTAACTATATCTAATAGGCTTTACCACATTAATGACTGAATAATAATAATTATTGTTAATAAAAAATAATGTTAGTGACACTGTCATTGTATCCATATTACTGAACATAAAAAACATGAAACATTATCTACTACTGTACTGGTAAAGTAATGCAAGCCATACAACATTGTTTTAGATTAAACACAAATTAATTTAATCAATGCTGTTCTACAGTGTATACTTAAAGAATGCTGTAACCACTCTGGGTAAGAGAAGGGGACTGTCTTCCAGTGATTCTGTCAATCACCACCAGATGGACCCACTGAATAAAATCTTCATACTTTTGTGGGTGACCCTTGGTTTGCGCACAAAAAAATACAATCCAAGCAAGCTACTTTCAGAGAACAGTGCCAACTTTTACTATTAAAATATAGGCTCTTTTTAGCTTTCATAATTCAGTTTTTCTTCTTTATTATGCCATTGCATTGTTCTCTCCTTATTATATTTTAATGTTGTTAACATTTCTTAATATTGTCACTTTAAATTTTTATTGTACTTTAATGTTATGAAGAGTTTTAATTGAGTATTTTAAATGTTTCATATATATTTGTATATTACTATTAATTATTCTGTACACTTAAAATTTTCCAATAGTTTGCAATAAAGTTATTTTGAATCTTTGAATTTTTGAAATAACGGTATTCACTTACTTGGCATTTCCACTGTACATTGTACACACAGACTTAAACCATTTCTCTTGTTCCTCTGTGAACAGCATATGACAGAGTGGCACCGGTAACAAAACTGGTTGATATTTATCTGTTTGGCCATCTGCCCGCAAACTCTCATTTTTTGCCTTCGCAGCTTTCACAAGAAGGTACAAGAATGCCTGGAGAGAAAAAAGTTAAAATAATGTCAAATATTAAAAGAAGAGACAATATATTATATGTAGCTCAAGCAGAGAGCTAAACAGAGAGTCAATGTAATTTAGTTTGCACTTTTCAACCAATTTTTGTTTTAGTTAATGTCTTGTTGATAAAGTAGTTCCCTTTATCAGTGCCTCTAATCAAATAACTAAACAAACGGCACAAAGTACTATTACAAATTCACACCACTCAAGGCTACTCTAGGAATGGGATAGCACGTCTTTACATTTGGAAGGTGTGTGTTAATTTATTTTTGTTGCATACACATTGGTTCCTCTTCCTAGTTCATGGTTCTTGATGTGGGAAATCCCTTTGCAGCTTATATGTTAAAATGGTGCTGAAGAATCGAGATCCGTCAATCCAATCGAGTCCAAAACTAATCTTATAAGGCGCATAAATTCTATGCCTCTGTGCTGCCAAACCTTTTGGTCCCGGATTCATTTCCACTGCTGCTTTATCTTTAAAAGCGGTGAACATTAAAGAAAATACAGTACCTCGATATCCAGAAGTCGTAGGTTATCAACACTCGTTATCTTCAAGTTATTGGATGAAAAATGGAGTTTACTAAATGCTGTTTCTATGAAGATTCCTAGGTCAGGTGAAATCCCATCTTTTCTGACATCCCACTGAAGGCCTAACCACACCAGTAGCTGAAGATTGTGCGGTTGAGCTAAAACAGCATCTAATAAAAAAAACAAAAAAATTAAAGTTATAGGTTTTGATTGCATTTGAAAAGATTTGACACAACAAGTAAAATGTGATAGTATAAACCCCGATTATTCAACCTTTGTGAGCTGGTGGCCAGTGTCTCTCTGTTTGAGACCAGCGGCGGGCTGACATAATCTGTGTTCTTCCAGTTTATTAGCTGTAGTTTTTCAACATCAATATGATAGACATTTGTTTTGTAAAAAGGAAGGAATGCTGTAGCATGGGAAACGGTGGGTAGTAGCTCACTAGATACAGTGAGCTACACTCAGAAAAAGTCAGATTCTTCAGTACAATGGCGTATCCAGGGTGTGCTCTGGATTTTTGTTTTGTTTTATGAACCTATTTAATTTCAGTTTGTATAGTCGATCTCAATCTGTTCACTGCAAAGTGGAAGCATTTTCACCGTACCACATTACTTAGAAGCGAATAAAAATCAGTGCCTGATAGTGCTAATCAAATTGATAAAATAATCATTCTACTGCAACTTTTTTTTGTTAAATGATCATACTGTACATTGCAAACTCAAGTTCTAAGATTAGCTGGGAAGCTTAGCACATTCTGAATAATATATGGATTCAGAATAAATAAGGAATAAGTTGCAACATGGAGGTATTACTATAATACCTCCATGGTTGCAACAACAGCCAGAAAGATCGGTCAAATTTTAACATTTTTTTTAAAAAAGCAATGTTTAAAAAAATTGGTCCAAACATAATGTAACATGTTTTTAGTTTTTTAAACGAAGATACATTGAAATAAAAATGCTTAAAAATTATAGATATATTATTTAGAACATTGTGTTCTAAAGAAAATAAACTACATATATTTAAAAGAACAATATTAAGAAATAACAACAGCACTTTTAAAACTATAACATTTATTAGCTCTCGCATTCATAATTTATGTGGAGTGTTTACTGCAGCATTTATTTTTTATACTATTATCAATTTTGTTATGTAAATAAGAATTGTAATTCCGTAGTTACAATTGAAATAATAATATGAATCATAGCATGTGCAATAAATTAATGACAACTACAATGTTTTTAATGTTTTTTTAGTGAATTTTAAATGTCCTTTTCTTAATATTAAATGTTATATTTGATTGTAAATAGTGAGCAATTAGCCAAGGCTACAATTCAATTTATTTTGAATTTCTTTTTTCTTTTAGTGTTGAATAAATACTGTATACCATGAACAATTCGTCCACAAGGTGAACTTCAGCAAAACAAAGTGGCTAAACCTTTTATTCATCACATTTTGAATATTATGAACTATTTTTCAACCTACCAATGGGCAAATAGGTTATGATTCAGAAGTACTGGAATAAGGGAAATTATACAGTATATGAAAACGCCTATGACCTCAATGAATTAACCATACATAACTATTGATACCTAGATCAAGGATGACATAAATAGATGTACAATTTTCATGAAGTGTAGGGGATGGGAGGTGTTAAGCCGGTGAGAAAATTAAGCACCAAGCTACAGTTCAAATAAAAATGTTAACAAACCTTGATCATATTTGAGAACTACACCTAGAAGGTCATCCAGGATGATCTCCTGTACTTTCACAAAATTTGTGTCCAACATAAAATATGATTTCTTTGGGTCTGCTTCTTGACCGAAGGCAACGTGAAACAGACGTGTCTGACTCTACAAAAACAAATATTTGTTTTAACACACATTACTTCACCGGATCATCCACTATCTGAGACTTGGAGCATCAAATTAATCATTGACTAGTGTAATACAAAAATAAAAACATTGAAATAAACTTTTTTTATATATATTTTTTTTCATAATTCAAAAGCAATTCAAAAACAAGAATTTTTAATTTAATGTCTAACTCCATCTAATGAATTTGATGGAGAGAATAGGTGTTAGTTGAGATGAGTAAAATGAAAATGTTTAAGTAAAACTGTAATACCTGTAGGTTGGCGGTGGTCCTGTGGCATTTCTCTAGCCAATCTGGACCATACTGTTTTTGGAATGCATGTAACATATGGGCTAGAAACAAAACGAACAGCATTAATAATGAATACACATATAAAATAAAATTAGTTTTAGCCAAACTGATCAAAGTCAAAACTCAGTAGAAAAAAATCCAATATTATAACAAACCTAAATAGATCCTCTTGTGATTGGTGGATCAAATATCATGTGACCTTTGGTATTTACATTATTTAATGGTAAAATAATCCATTGCTTAATTTATTTTTGTTTGTTTAATTAATTTTGACCTCTTTGACTCAAACTATTTGCTGTAAATCTATGATTATGATTATGTTAATGTCGGACACTTTTTTCCAGAAGATCAAATCCTGGCTAAAAAATGATGTTACTGGACTTTTAAGAAATCTTATTTTTCATAGATTATCAAATTAAAAGAATCTATGGTATACTATTAGTATAAAACAAACAATTAATGTTTTTTGAGTGCAATGGAAAGAATATTCATTCACTCTGCTAAGCCTCATTTAATGGAACAGTCCATCTTTAAAATTATTGAAAATATTCTTCACATTGCATTCGTATACATTCATTATTTGTATACTATTACTAACCAATGGTAATCAGCTATTGCAACAAAAAAAATTAAAATTAAGTTTTCTTTTGCAATGCAAAGTGGACAAATATGTATTTAATCAAATGATTTTTATTTAATGGACGACAGGTAAGCATGCAGCATTGAATGATGCATTGGAGTTTTGGAGTTGAAGGCATGACATATAATTGATGATTATGTTACATACAAAGCTGTGAAACAGTTAGAAAATTTGTTGTAGGAAAAGTTACAGAGTTTGCCATTGTTTACCACATGACTTCTGCTGTCATGCATGACTGAACACCAGGGCAGATATAAGGAAGTGGTTGAAATTCATCACAAACTGCTCTAGGCCTACAAGCTTAACTATGAATGATAGACCTCACAGGAATGCTTCCATATCTACTAATATCATCACAATCTGCTAGGCCTAGCTTAATGAATGAAAGACCAAGGAGGTATAAAAATAAGAAATATTGTTATACCTCCTTGGAAAGACCTTCAAAGATTTAAGATATTTTATTTCCGCCAGCATCATAAATTGCTAGGCCTACCTTAAGAATTACAGGAACTAACTACCATAACTATTAAAGCCCCATTCCCGCCAAAATTTCACTAAAAAAAGATTTTTTTAAATAAAAAATCCATATGCATTTACTCTAATTATTGTAAATCATGTAATGGAAACATACTGGCATAAATTTTAGTTTTACGTAAAGGAATAAAAAAATTGAGATTATTTTTCATACGAGATTACCATTTATCTCGACGACTTCTTCGTTACTAGGCAAATTCAGAAGTTGTAGATTGCATCCACTGGAATGCTTTTGCTTTTGTCTATACTATATAGTCTATAAAGTGCGCCCTCTCTAATGAGAATAGTATTTGTACGGCATCCCGCACACTGTGGTCGATTGAGTAGGCCTGAGATATGTTTGTCTAATTGTCAAAATCTTGGTCAGAGTCATTTCTTTTAACAAATTTCAAATAATTCCAATGAAATATTATATTTCACAAGTGTCAATACTAGCAATGAAAAATATCATGTTGGCCATTTGTATGTCTGATAACTAACTACCAACTATGTAACAACATGAATGTATTGTCCAACTTCTATCAACTATGTAGAAACATGAATGTATTGTCCAACTTCTATCAACTATGTAACAACATGAATGTATTGTCCAACTTTCATAACAGAAACTAAGTTAAGGTAAGGCTACGCCTAGCCTAGCAGTGTTGATAGGCTAATGTTTCTGGTGCCTACAGTACTTTGTTTCTTTGCGGACCTATCGCAAAATCAAACATAAAAAATTCATCCACGTTAATTTTTTGTGTGGAGCCCAAAAAAAAAAATCAAATTTCAGTCTTATTTTACATTTTTTTCATGTTCAGGCATGTTTAAATTCAGTTAAAATAGCAAATTTCGTATTATATTTATAATTTAATATAACATATATAAAAACCACATTTTTCTTAACAACTGAAATTTTGCTGGGAATGGGACTTTAACTCATGACTAAAAGTAATAAATATTAACTTCTCTACATTCTTCCAACCAAAGACATTAATTCTACTCACTGACTTCGCTTAGCCTAGCGCTGGATAGCAATGTCCATTTTTTGGTTTCATACTCTGACCGTCCGGACATGTCTGGCAACTTAATCTGGGCACTTTGGACGAAACAACACGTCACTAAGTCAATGATGTCTGACCACTGAAAAGAACCCTGAAAATATTTTTTAAATACATTATAAAATAAATAACATAAAATGCTTTGTCGTTGGCTGAGAGTATTGTTCCTGCATCTTGTACTGATGACATTGTTGCAGTTTGATCACTTCGCTCCTCAAAATAACCCTTATATTGAGAGTTAGAGGGGACAATGTTTGTCTCCATACGTGTCTGTTATATGTTGTAGTTAAGTAGGGTGGCGCTGCACTGTGGCTACTGTGGGACCCAAGGGCCCCGCCCAAATTTCCGATTTTCAATTAGAATAAAGACCAATAAAGAATTATTGTTTCATTATTGGCCTTTCCTAGCAGTACTGAGAAAAGCCATTGTTTTTGTTCTGATTCTTTTTTCCTTTTTTCTTGTATATATTTTTCCTATCTTTTTGCACTGTTTTTTTCTGGTTGTCACTTTGGTCACTTCCCATGCTTAGAATCTTTCCGTGCTTTGCCGAAGCTTAGGCCATATATTAAGGATATGCCTCCTCTAATATTTAGTGTCAACCTATCATGGGGTGTGCGTGTGAGGACCAATTAAAGTGATTTAAGGTCAAACAGTCTACACAGGATAATTCAGAAACCTGTCAGTTGATCTGAATGAAACTTACGGGAAAGTTTAATCAAGTTACAAGGAAGAAAATTTTATGTGTTTGTTTGAGGGTCTTTTCAATTTTTGAGGACCCAGACCTTAATATCTCTTTAAAAAAAACCAATGGGTCTAAATGAAACATTCTATAATACTTTGTAAAGGTCTTGTAAAAAATGATTAAATTTTTGTGACGAACATTAACAAAGTTACAAAGAAGAAATTATTATGTGCTGGCGACAAATCAGTCAAGGGAGTAAATTTGAGGGTCATTTCAATCTTTGAGGACCCAGACCTAAATATTTCTTTAAAAAAAAACGCTGGGTATAATTTAAACCTTGTCAAGGTCAAGTAAAGAAATAATTAAATTTTTGTGACGATCCGAAGTAGGGTGTACATCTGATGACCATTGAAATGAAAACGTCCCAGACCACATATTTCGAAAACGGATCAACTGATCTGAAACATTTGGAAAAAGTTTAACCAAGTTACAAGGAAGGTAGTATTATGCATTGGCGACGAATCAGTCAAGGGTGTAAATTGGAGGGTCATTTAAATTTTTGAGATCCCAGACGTAAATATCTATAAAAAGTTTTCAGTGGGTGTAAATGTAACTTTTTATAATAGTTCGTAAAGTCCAGTAAAGAAATGACTGAATTTTTGTGAGGATCTGGCGTAGGGTGTGGACCATTTAAAGGAAAACGTCCCAGACCAGATGTTTCAAAAACGGGTCAACTGATCCGAATGAAACTTTTAGAAAAGTTTAAACCAAGTCACAACGAAGATATTATTATGTATAGGGGGACAATCCAGGCTAGGGTGTAAATTTGAGGGTCATTTAATTGCTTACGTCCCAGTTATAGATGGATAAAAATGACACTGCAGAATAGTTTTTCATGGCGAAATGAAGAAATGATCCAATTTTGGTGACGATCCGCAGTAAGGTGTGGATATGAGAACCATTTAAAGATTTTTTGTTGACAGTTGATTAAATTATTTAAATGCAATTTGAGTTTTCTAAAGCGCTTAAACAAGGCCTCAATCTCCAAATGAGGAGAAGCGAGCGGTAAGGTAAGGTAAGGTGCTTAAACAGCTAGGTTAAACTCAAAACTGCCGTGATATTCATGAACAATTTTTGCTTTCAGTCACTGAATCACTATGAACTAAAAATGCACTTTCCTATGCAAGGTCGGCACATAATTTTGCGCAATGGTTATGAGTCACGATGTACCTCGCTATTACCATTGCAGCCATAGTTGAAATCTCACTAATAACGTCGCAGTGAACTATTTTTTTTTCACTTCATTAAAATTACATTGGTTTTCGGTGTTTTTTTTTTTACTTTATACCTTTTATACAACTTTTATTTTTGTTGTAATTTCAACTTCAATTCTCATTTTTAAAGCAATGGGGAAAATCCCTATGTTCTGTTGTTCAAACAGACATAGTAAGTCTAGTTATTTTTTTTAATTGTTTGTATACTTTTCACATCAAAATGAACAATCAAGTGATTATTCTAGGTGGTCAACATTAATCCAGGTGGCTAAAAGTATTGTGGTCAATGTTAACCCAGGTAGTCAAAAGTTTCCCAGGTAGTCAGCAGTATTCCTGGTGGTTAACAATATTCTATGTGGTCAAGGACATTCGTGATGGTCAACTTAATTAACAAGAAGCATACTTACCATAGCAGCCATGCGGCAGAGATGAAGGCCCATTAGGTAGTAAAGTTGACTTGACATTTCATTAAGGACATAGTCCCAGTTAGAATTCATTTTGAGGCTGTTGGCCCTCAATAGGCATTGGTCAAGCCTACAAGGATAAAAATAATTTAAATGTGAAAATTACTACAAACAAATCTCCATTACATTACTGTCTCTAAATTTCACTGTTTCCTAGAATAGAACACTCCAGGGAAAATGTGACCATGAACAGTGGAATGAAACTTTGGCCTCTGATAATAGAGGTTTGGTTATCGAATATAGGGCCTGTTCAAGCGAAAAAATATCCGTGCGAATTACCAGTTAAATTATCGGTACATACTTTCTAAAACTGCTCGGGCACTCGCCTAATTACCTTACCATCTGAATTATCTGTAACAATTTTGAAAATCAATTAGCATTGATGACCTTACACATTTCCTTTCAGATTAGTTTCATTACATGGTATTTGACATAGGCTAAAATTTGCTCAGATGGTCAACCACCTGCTGAGTGCTCAGCGTGATTAACTGGTGAATTGAACGAAATACGGTTGGCATCTTTCGCTCAAACAGGCCCATAAAGCATCCAACAGGATTGACTTCACTAGACTGACCACCTTAAAAACTCCATTGATCTAACATGCATTAACAATCTTGATTTTCGGTCACAATGAAACCATTCACAATACATACTAACCCCTTCAGAAGAACTACTGCATTGTGGGGAGGTTTATCCATCATAGCTAAGTTAAGCATGATCCACTTGCAGAGTGCCATCAACAGGTGACTGTGCATCTCCATGACAGTCTCCCCACCAGCAGTTTTCTCTTCTCCTTGCCTGATACTCTTTATGTAAATCTTGAAAAAAGTGAAGAAAACAAGCGCATGTAATAAAGTGCGTACTAATCAAGAGGCTAATTCTTTTGGTATGTCAATCAAAATAGAACTACACTACCCTAGCCTAAAAAAGACTTGGTAAAAAAAGACTTAAGGTGCAAAAATTATGAGACAGGAATCACAAATCCATCTCGCTATCTGTGTATGCGTAACAATGTGATGCCATCCATTGTATGTCAGTTCTGTGAATCCTGTCAAGGTTTCCAAGATATTCTGTTGGCTGACTTCTGTTGGCTCAGTGTGTGCTGGCTTAACCCACAAGAGAATTGAGGGTCTCTAAATTGTCAGCTCTCAAATAAATAAAACCCTGTCAAGACTATCAATAAATTTGACATATAGGCACATCATGACTATATATATGGGCACGTCATGACTATATATGTGCACGTCATGACTATATATGGGCACGTCATGACTATATATGGGCACGTCATGACTATATATGGGCACATCATGACTATATATGGGCACATCATGACTATATATGGGCACACAATAGTTTTTTTTTCAAAGAAAATCTGCTAGTGTGGACAGAGCTTACTCATGGACTTGGTTTATTTATTTCAACTTTATTTCACGAGGGTAGCTCTAACAGCTGCACTACAGTAGTACAGCTGACTTGAAGAGGCCCTCGAAAGAAAAACAATGCATAAAAATATATACAATACATTAAGAATCCAAGTAAGTAAAAGCTTCATTACGGTAAAGTTCAAAAACAATATAAAAAATAAAATATTGAATAAATATTGTAACATTCATTAAAAATACAATAAACTTTAAAATTCATTATAAAATTACAAGGTGATAGTTAAAATCAGAATTTTATTGCTTATTATAGAGTATCAATGTTACCACACCAAATTCATTGAATGAACCACCCAAAATTTTAGCAATTTTAAGAACTAAACAGAAACGCCACCAACTTTAAGAATGATGTCTGGTATGAACTCACCTCTAAGGTGTGGACTGTGCTCTCCCACCAGATTGGCTGGTCTGCAACAGACTCCAGGTCTTGTGTCAGCAGAATGTGGTCGACTGCTTCTCGTAGTCTTTTCATCTCTATCAGCAGCTTCACTAGCTTACAGTTGAGGTAGTAGTCACCCTTATTTTGTGCCTACAGAGACGGAAGGGGGTAATAACACATGATGAATTAGCAGTAACAGTTAAGATGGAAGTACCAATACATTCAAAAAATATACTGTCTGTGTGAAACAACTTGAAAAATATATTCAATATTATAGTTTGTACATTTAATGGTAATATTAGCATTCAACTAATAATTTGAAGGAGAAAAAAACATAAAATCATTGACTATACCACTATTTACTTACAACAAAGTAATCAATAACTCCAACTTCTGAACAACATCTAAGATAAAAAATAAAAATGAGGACTTACCAGTTTGTTTCGAAGATAGCTTTCATAATCTGGTAATTTTTCTGTTCGTCGGAAAATGTTTTCCTAAGAAAAAAATATTTAAATATTTTGTTTAGCTATGAGAAATCCACAATTTATAACTTCATAACAATGTAATATATAATAAAGTATATATAAATATAAGTAAATATATACAGTAATAAATATTATTTTTAAAATATTTATTTAATTCATTTATTTTAAATATTTATTTACTTTATATTTTTCAAAATTCTTACAATATAATTTCTAAAAATTCATTGTTTATTATTATTGTACTTGTTACTTATTATTTTCATGACTACAATGAACCATTATTTTTTTTTTTAAATTAATGGTATATAAATTCATTATACAATGTTTTATTTATTAATTTCAATTTGACACTGCCATAAGCAAAGGTACAAATCTTTATTCAACGTTTAAACCTTCATGTATGCAAATTTCATGCGAGGTTTTTTGTGGACACTATTAAAAATACATGCTTAAATCATGGAGGAATATCCGCCATGCTTAAATACGGTACACAGTGGCGTAAGTTATTATAATGGGTTTTCAGCAAGGGTTCATAATAAAAATAAATAAAATGTCTAAAAATTGAAAAAAAAAATTAAATTAAATAATAAGACACGATTCAAACTCATGACCTTTGGTTTCCTTATTCCCTTCTGAACACATATCTAACCAACTGCACCATCCATGTGACGTGTCCTATTAGTGGTAATGGCAGTAATGTACAGTCCTTGCTGAAACCCCTGTTTTGTAGGTTTGGGGGCATCCTGGGGTCAAACTTAAAAAAAGGGCCATGAACATTTGTTGGACATAACCTCTTTACGAAATTTTCGTCTGTTTTTATATAGCGAATTCCTTTTCAATACTAAGTGCGTCTTTGCCTGGTCATTGGGTCTACATGCTTAAATGTTGCTACCGTAATCAGAACAGGAGCAGGCAACCCCACTAGTGTCCATTTATATTCCTGGGTGGAGCAATGCACATAAACAAATAAATATCATCAGTACTTTAACTTAAAGTTATTCAACAATCATAATCATAACCTTGTATTTATCCTTACATTAATTTTATGAACATTGATGTGAGTGGGATAAAATCGTTCTGCCCTCTCAACCCAATATCGCAACTTTTCAACATCATAATTTGGAATGGTACAGCCAAGAGATGCAACTAAAAAAGTAACGAAATCAATTATTTTAACACTAGATACACAAAAATATTATTAAACAAAAGTGACATAAAAAAAAGTATAATGATGCTTGCCACTCAGTAGTGATATTTAACAATCTACTTTGTCACAGCTGACTTAATTTAATAAATTTTTGTTTAAACACTTTTTATACAAACATGCAAATTACTTACTTCTTAGTATCAATTCTCTTTGAGTGTCATTTAATTCCAATGATTTCTTGTAACAATCAATTGCTTTCCTATAATACTTTACACCCTCATACAAGTTGCCAAGCAATTTATGAGCTCTGCCATCGTTGTGCTTAACAGCTAGGTAGCTCTTTGCCCATTTTATACCTAGAACATACTCCCTAGCTTCCCAGTAAAGTGTAGCAAATTGGTATCCATGTAGTTGAAGCTAGTAAAAAAAAAAGTATGTCATTTATTGTAGATTTCTTGTATACATCTCTCTCACATTCAAATATTGCTTCTGTATACGTTAAAATTAAAAAATTATGAGTCAATTTGTTACATACGGGACATGTTAATTTGCATAATTAATTACTTAATCAGATTTAAATGTGTTCTGAAATTATTGCTACTATTGCTTCTTTAGATCCCCACTAGCAAAAATCTGTCCTATTACACATCAAAATATAAAATGTCCCATACATCACGGTAGCAAAACAATTAAAGTGATTAACAACCTTGGCATTAATTAACAATATCATTTTTGTCTTTTTAATTTTAGCTTCAAGGACACTATAATGTTTCCTAAATTTGTATAAAGTTTAAAATTTAACACCAAAGGGGACATTAGCTTGGACCTGCCCAAAAAGAATGGTTCTTGCCATCTGGTACTGAAGGATTTTTATTTTGTTGTTTATATTTTGCTACAATATAGCAATTACTCTCCAAAGCAAGTCATCATAATTACTAATATACACTACAAAACCACTAAAATCTGCCAATTCACTTTAAAAAAAATTTCGAATAAAAAATCAAATCAAAATTGTCTTAATAACTCAAAAAATTTATTATGACAATTTGAATAATGACTCAGAAAAATATGAACACTTAATCTATTCAACTTTTATTTTTTTCACCAACATTAGGAAACAGTTAAAAATCATTCTTGAAACCTATGTTACGATGCGTTTATAAAATAAAATTCTCATGTAAAATGTTCATGTAACTATTATTCACATTGCAAATATACTTTCACTGTTGCTCTCCACAGTAGTGTGCAGACAATTTTCCTATAAATAATACACTAAAACTCTTTAGTTACGAACGAAAAGATTACCACTTGTATGCACTTGTAACCTGCAATAAAAAGGTTCTTAGTTAAATATTCAAAAATGTATCGGTAAAAACTGATAATGAATGTTATAAGGAAGTGTAACGTATTTTACATCTCCAACAAACAAACAAATAAACTCATTTTTTAAAATATTCCGAAATTCTTAAATGCCAACATCTTAAACCTGTCAAAAACATTTATCTACGAAAACATCGAGTATTACTATACCAACATTTAACCAACCAAATAAAAATAATCCTGTTTTAAACACACCCAGAATTTAAGCAATAAACAAACATGCTACCAACGAACTTTTGGATCTGCAATCTAAACGCAAAACCCAATAATTTCATTAACTTTTTAGTCAGCTTGAATCTAAGCTCTTGTATCCATGGTTATATACTGTTATGATATCTATAAGAAACTAACAAAAAGTGTTTAACAAATAGTGTTGCTATTAAATTAAACCATAAGATATCAAATTAAATCCCAATAAAAGCCACATAACCTACGTTACCTCCTACGGAACCTAAAGTCCCTGTTTGGAGAGAAGAAATTGAATTGAAAAGCTCAGATTCTAATTCACTGTCAAGTGTAACTTCCAAGTAAACATGTTGATGATTAAAAAACAAGCAATTGTCACATTGTTAACATCTTATTTTAAGAAAGTTTTTTTTTAATTAAGAGGAGGAGACACGAAACCTACGTTACCATTATACCGTATGTGGTAAATAATTCGTGTCCATCATTAAATCAATATTACTTACAGAATATAATCTGTCTATGTTTAAGGACTATTTGGTGCATGCTTACAATGGCTAATTTTCTCAAAATACTATACTAGGCCAAAGAATATAGCGAATTGAAAATTGAAACATTACGTTACAATATTATGAAACATACGTTACGATCTAATCACATGGTTATTAATCAGTACACTTCCAAGGAAACTGTTCGAACTGATTGAAAACTTTATTTTAGTAAAAGCAAATAGTCCTTCAAGTTTTTAACGCGATGTTTTCAGATACTACTGTATACAAATATAAAGTTATTATAAAGAAATGACAAAAGCCTTATCTTCAACTAAATTTTAGTCAGGTTTCTTCAGAAGTATAAACACGTTACTTCTACTATGCCGCAATGTAAAGAGCGTCTCCTTGCCAACCACACCCCCTCAATGTCAAATAGCAGTTTACAAAGCACGTCGACGCTTTGTCGGGATTTTAGTTAATTTTACGTAGGGCTTAGTAAATACTACAGTAACTTCATCGTGTGTTAAAAATATGTTGCAATCACCGAAGCCACCACAATTTACTTCCTGAAGTGCAGATATAATGCTATTAAATACACCCAATATCTCGCATGCTGCATCGACCGTTCTATTTTTGGCTACGTTGGTAACGTAGGTTTCATTTCTTAAGTATACGGGCGACAAAACACCCCTTTCTTAGATTTTTTCTTTAAACTGGTGATTTATATTGCCCTAAAATTTACCCAGGAAGTAGAAAATTAGTCACTTTTTTTTTTTATTAATGATGAATAATTCATTTTTAATTGAGCATGCATAATAATATGTCCAACTGCATGACCTGGTAACGTATGTTTCATCAAATGTTGCGACACAATTAAGTCGGAAAAAAGGTATTCTTTAAGGAATATGATCATGTTGATTAATTTTTTTTTCTTGTAGGCAATAAACAAAATCTGTTATATCTGATTTTAAAGTGACACACCTCCTTATTTTAAAATTATATATCAATATATTTAAATTTAGTGATTTGTGACATCAATGCATTGTCCTGTTTACAATATTCAATGAACCATATCTCCAAAAGTAATCACACCTAAATGCTGAAATTTCAGGGCATTCTAGCTTTACATGTTGTTACCATGTATCAAAAGTGATATTTGTCATTTACCTTTCGTAACTTTTGATAAATAATAAATAAAATGTTGGCAACACACTATTTGGCTAATTGGTAAATTTTAGTGGTTTTGACCCTGAAGTCATATTGATTGTTAATATGGGTTTTATATGCAATTACCATATGCATATAAAACCTTGATTGAAGCCCCCAGATTCTTTTTTTTTTTTTTTTTGCTAACTTTGGACTACCCAAGTCAGTGCATTACAGTGGGATGCTACTAGTAGTACTCTAGACTAGCATTGTTTTAATTACCATATGAGTTTCCTGTGTTAAAAACATGATTTACTATACTATACTTCTTTATAAAAAATAAATTGTATTTTATTAATAAGAGAAACCTGTATAATCGGTACCTGGAACAGTAACACTACGAAAGTACTTATGCTTCTGCACTGTAATGCATAGGCTAATATTTTAATAGTAATACACTACATAGATAGGCTTTTCTTTTTCCATCTTGACTTCAGAGAGGTCAAAAACATTTTTTAATTTTTTTTTCAATCATATAGTGGTGTAGAATAGTCTTTTGAGAACATTTTTAAAGAAAAAATAAATGTGATACGACCCTCCGTTATGGAGTTATGAAATTTTAGGTAACATGAGGACAATAATTTAGCCTCAAAGCTTATCTTATTTCTGTTGGTTACGCACCACTGACTTGGGTTGTTTGTCATCACTTCAAGA
>NW_022698619.1:134026-143298 GCF_011630105.1 Anneissia japonica | reverse complement strand
GGGGGGGGGGGGAGACTGCTCGATGATCAGTCGAGGGGAGCTATTCGCAAAATAAGGTGATTTTAACACTTGACTTTTGGGGGTTTGACTGGGGAAGGCGCGAGTAATTTTTATGGGGTGTGGGCTGTCTCTTATACACATCTAGATGTGTATAAGAGACAGGACTTGGGTTGTTTGTCATCACTTCAAGATGTCTACCGATTCGTGGAAGGAAAAGGCCTTACAACTTTGCCCTTGTTTTACATTATCATTTGTATACCGATTCCTAATGATCTTAAGTAAATTTTCCCTAATACCAATTCACTCTACTAACCCATCTCGCCAAACAGTGTCAAAGCTAGAAAGGTTTTCTTTAGATGGTCGTGTGATAAAGATATCTTTTTAAGCGTGAAAGATCTTCGCCACTCTCGAACGTCCGGGCGCCAAGCCAACGCCACGCAATCAATACAATGCCTAGATCGCTTATTAGGCGGATAGCCTAGGTCAGCCTAGTCAGCTAAACATTCAATTCATTCCAAAACAATTATCGAGAATAACGTACCTCTTGTTCGCTTTTTGCTTTTCTTCTGAAAGAGGCAATAAAGTTATCAACCTCTGTTTTGGACCGTGACATATTTTATTGTAAAAAAATATATATCAAGTATCATCACTGATCAGTTTCGAAACAAAGTTCATCTCATTCTCACTGTCTGTATTGACGGACCCAGCACATGTGGGTATTTCCCACTAATGTTTTTTTACATATAATATTTCAACAATAAAAGAGGCCATGTTCTGGTTTACAGACACCCGCTAGACCTAGAGTGTTACCAGTGGCGTTTCTAGANNNNGAAGGGGGGGGGGGGGGAGGGGAAGAGGGCTCGATGATCAGTCGAGGGGAGCTATTCGCAAAATAAGGTGATTTTAACACTTGACTTTTGGGGGTTTGACTGGGGAAGGCGCGAGTAATTTTTATGGGGTGTGGGCCCACCCCCACCACCCTGCAGACACGCCACTGAGTGTTACTGTCTCAATTCTCAAGTAAATTACCAAAGCACTTTAGAGTTTGTTACGATTAAATAGTCATAGGGAGCGCGGGGCACATTGATGTCCGATGGGAAAATCCCCATCTAGGTTGCCAGCCTTTGGTTGCCAGGTTCAGTTGTACCAGAGGAGGTTTTCTTGACACTGTTAAATTATTAATACCTTGATCTTGATTGTACAGTATAATTGAGAAATCCTACTGGATGTCACTCACTCGGTGGTGAGGTGGCGAGCACTGTTCCCATGCTCATACGTAGTATACAGGGGAGAATCTGGGCTCAAACTTACGGGGAGGGGGAAAAGATTATGAAGGCCCAACTTCCCATGGTCAACTCACTAAAGCAAGGAAGCAGGTCTGTTTTGGGGTGGGGGAAGAGGACATTTAGTGACTACCCATCCACCTCAACCATGGTTGGGGCTGAGGTGCGAAAATTCGAGGAAATAGTACCCTCTAGACCCCCGCTTCCCAAACTTTTTTCTCTGGGACTCAATTGCATGATTTCCCAGACAAGTCACCATAATAATAATTAAATGTCTTAGTAAATTGCACATGACCTTATCACAAAAAATGTAATGCTTTTAAAATTTGACATTAGTATACAGCGCTTATTGTTTACTAATGATCTCCCTTTTGAGAGAAACCAGTGGCGTATACAGGATTTGGTAATAAGGGGGACCCCCAACTGAGAGTTTTCACAAATAGATGGTACCATCCACCTCTAGCCCCACCATGGTTGGGGCTGAGGTAAGAAATTTTATGATTATGGCAAACATAGATGGCTGGAAATGGCACTCTCAGATTGAATTTGATTACAATTTTCCCTTTTTCTCCATTTTTTTTAATTGGAGGGTGGGGGAGCAGTGAACCCTCCACTGGAAAATTAGACAACCTTTAATATTTGAAATGAAAATATAATCAACTTTCCTGGACAAATTATTTTCAACCATTGAATTTAAATTTAATGAATTTTATACCTAAATTTTAACCCTGTGTTTACCAGTTGCTTATCAAGAATTTAGGGAATGGTGGGGGAGGCGCTAATGGAATGAGAGTCCACAACACGTCAGCACCTCCATGGTTGGCGGTGACGTTAGAATATTTTCAGTATTTTGTACCAGGATGCCCGAATATGGAACTTAAATTACCTTTTAATTCTTTTTATTTTTGACAAAATGAGTAAAAATAAATCCATAAAATTAATAAAATTAAATAAATTATAGGTGCACGAAAATGGCACTTAAAATTCTAAAAACTACGATATCACCTGAGCCCCACCATAGTTGGAAAATTTAAAGAATTTGAGACTTATAGATACCACAAAATAACACTTGAATTTCAAAAATCTGTGACTTATATCTACCTGAGCCCCACTATGGTTTTGGGGCGCATATGATTTTAAGAATTTGAGACTTTACGGATGCCTGAAAATGGCACTTGGATACCTAAAGTTTATGGAAACTACCATCCACCTCAGCCAACCATAGTTGTGGCTGGGGTTAGACAATTGTAAGAATTTGGGACTTCAAGATGGCGGAAAATGGCATAACATTAATTAAGAAGGGGCACTTTCAACTTCTGAACGGGGGTGTTCAAGCACCAACAGTATGCACCACTGCACTGGTTATACTGCCTTATCAACAAAACTGTATGGCAAGTGCTTTTTGGTATATTTTTGCATTTGCAATAGTTACACACTTAAAATTCATTTGGATAATGTAATTTTTAGGTCACCTTACAGTAATTTTCTATTTTCAGTTGATTTCTATAAATTGTTTTTTGAACAGTTGAAAGCAGATTTACACAATTATGTTGTGGTAAACAGCAACAGAAAAATAATACTAGTCATATGAATTTCAGAATATTCATTGTGGGCATATAATAAAACATTGTTCTAATGAGGATTCACCTAAACATGCTGTTTTTTAGTCATCAGACCTGATTAACTCTCTGAAAATGAGCACATAAATTGATTCTATTTTTGCAAACCGGCCCGCGACCCAATGCAAAAGTCTGGCGACCCATTTTTGGGTCGCAACCCTTAGTTTGGGAAGCATGGCTCTAGATGGCCAGAAATGAAAGGCCTACTCTTATAATCTAAATAGTAAAATTCACCGAATTACCATTATAGTCAAATAAAGTGCCAACAATTTTCTCATGATCTTTCATTAGCGATTCCCACGGCACCCATAGAAATTAATGAGTGATGTGCCATAGAAAATAAATCTATTGTAACAATTGTGTTTGATGTATTGACTTAAATTCAGCTACTCCAAAGACGCGAGTCCACACCTCAGCCCCACCATGGTCAGGGCTGAGTGAGGAAAATTTGAGGAAATAGTACCCTCTAGATGGCCACAAATGACACTCTTATATAGTAAAAGTCATCACATCACCATTAAAGTCAAAATGGAGCACAAGTTTCTCATGATCTTTTATTAGCAATTGGAATTTAATGGGGCGTTTATTTGGGGAAAAAACGAAAGCATTGGGCACTTTGAGGGAAGCATGTATTCTGAATGGGATTCTTTAAGGGACATGTATTCAAATGAGGCGTATATTCAACGCGGGACATTTATTCGAATAAATACGCTACCACATATATACAGTAGATAAACAAAAAAAAAATACAATTTTTTATTCAGTTCAGTACATTTATTAGATGAAAATAGCAGCCAAAAAATACATTTATATTCCACTGAAGCATTTAATATAAACATTCATGAAAATGAAATACAAAAAATATGAAAACATGAGTTTTTAGTCGACTAAATACTTAATCACAAACCTTGTGAGCTACCATTATATCATGCTAATTAACAAACAGGCTAACGAGTTTGAGTTAACCACAATATTATTAGGGTACATGCAAGTTAAAAACACATACAAAAAATTATTTATTACTTGGAATATTGTATGGCGATACAGAGAATTCCATAGGTACTGATTTATATTTCTTTTTAAACTTATACAAACATCCTAAATTTCATATAATTATAAACATACTTTTGTACAACTGGGAACATATGAAATGGAGATGAGTGAAACAGTAATACCGACCAATCATATCAAATGATGCCATAGCAACACCAATCATATCAAATGATGCCAGAGCAACACTGATCATATCAAAACCATATCGAATGGTGCCACAGCAACACTATTACATCACATGATGTCATTACAACATCAATTAGGATCAAATGATGCCATAACAACAGCCACATCAAATGATGCTATAACAACAATATTCATATTAAATGATGTTTATAGCAACACAAATCATATAAAATGATGATATAGAAGCAAAACTATTTTAATTATGTTCTTTTAATTTCTAAAATCATTTCAAACATGATATACAGCAATTTTGTATCCTATAGTATCAGAGATCAAATCAATGAGTTGCCAAAAAACAATATGACTGATAACCATAGACACTGTTGCTAAGTGCCAAATAACACAAATTTTGATAAGATGGTTATTATCAGTTTATGGTATTGTTTTTATTGTCATGATCACCATCAATTACTAATTATTATTTCATCAATTTGTAATTGAAATGACACATTAATTAGTATTGCAAATACAGTAATGTTAACCTTCTCATGCTGTCCAACACAAATCCAAATCATTGAAAATGACATTAGAATGATTACCAAATCTATATGAAAAATACAGAAATGGGACTACTTATGTCTCTGCAAATTGGTGAAGAAAATACAGTATTGTAATATTCTAATTTTCAAAATTTAAACATTTTTGGAAAAGATTATTAACTTACTAAAAAAGTAATCAAATATTTGAATTTTTAAATAAGTAATCAAATATATGAATTTTCAAGTTTTACAAGCTTAGCAAAAATGAAACAGAAAAGGTTGTGTTTAGATAATTCCATGAAATACATGCCGACTGGTAAAATTCCTGTGATGACATACAACAGTCTATATTGTGATTTATCAACCAGATAACACTCTGTAGAATCTGAAAGAGAAAAAATGAACAGATTAAAATGTATAATGGACAATTGTTGTGATTGGCTTTACTTTTATCATTCAATAAAATGCAGTCTACAGTCCACAAATTTAAAGCTACTTATTATGCTCCATCCACACTATCAACTTTTCTTTGGCAAAAAAATGTATGCCCATATATAGTAATGATGTGCCTATATATGGTCATGATGTGATGTCATCATGACCATATTTGGGCATGTCACATGCTTTTGTCGAATAATATTTGATAGTCCACACTGTCAAATTGAATGTGAAAAATGTGTATGATGTGCCCATATATGGGCATGATGTCATATTACACCCAGAATGTTGGAATATCACATTTATTTGAGACATAAAATATGATAGTGTGAATAGAACTTTAGCCTGCAAAGCACAAAAATTTATTTTCAGTAATAAACAACAAAACAAATAAATTAGATAACAAACAATAACCTAGTTGGCATGTATGAAAACATCCCTTATACAAAAAATTGCAGTTAGTTAAATCAGGGTGGGCATGAAATTGGGTCAGAGTGCCAAAGTGAATTTTTGGATTTTACACTGAGGGCTGCACCCAAACGTTGATGTTTACAATGTGCTTCAACCTGTATGCACTATTTTTATCCTGTTTTTATCTCCCTTTTTATTACCGTAAAACCATGAATTGAAGCCCTGTGCTTTTTTTCGCAAACTTTGAATGGGCTTCTTTTCAAGATGGGCTTCATTTCGAGGTGACTTTGCAAAGTAAAGAGGAGGGGGGGGGACTTCTTTTCAAAATGAATGCTGTAAATTTTGTGAATTTGTACTATAAAAAAATAAATAAGGCCATTGTAACATCAATCTGGATCATGAAGTGTATTTAAATGGCATTAAATCAACTAAACTAATGTATAAACCAAGCTTGTTATTAAATTATTTTGTTTTCTGAAATTCATGCAGAGTGTTTGTGCCGTACTATCTCGAAAAGAAGCCTATGCTATCTTGAAAAGAAACCCATGGGCTTCCGAGGCTAATTTTGCAAACTAAAGATGGGGCTTAAATTCGAGATTGGCTTGATCTCAAGATTAAGCCCACTAGGCTTTAATTCAAGGTTTTACGGTATTACTTTTAGAAATGATCGGTGTCGGGTGTACATAACGAAGATGGTTAGCAGGCCACACACACAGGAATTCTAATATATTTTCACAGGCCACAAATTAATCACCATAGAACAAACTTTTATTTTCCAGACCATTTCAGTTTTCTTTGTGTACCTGAAAATTAGTTTCACAGTGTGTCACTTACAGACCATTAAGTCCTTTGCAAGATGTAGCTACGCAAAACGTAGAACTTCTATTCCAGACCTCTTTGAATTAGGGGATGGTAAAACATGGGATTAAGCTTATACAGACAATTATTGTTATAACAAAGCAATATGATTAAATTCAGAAATATGATATAAAATGCAAAAAAAAAAATGTAAAAACTACTTCTCTTACTTTAACTGCCTTGACATTTTTCTTTCCACTGTGCCGTCTCACGATTCCAGTGGTACAGTTTCGCACGCTGGCAGAATAACTGTTCTTCTTCCTCCTCACCAGTTTTAACTTCAATTTCTTTTAGTGTGACAACTGGCTTAAACTGCAGTTCTTCCTCTGGGTAATAACCTTCACTCATTGTTTTTCTCACTGCTGCAGCAAAACTTTGTCCAAAGCTGAATGTTGGTGCAGAAGTAACTGAAAATATAGAAATTACATAATATAAAACTTGCTAACACTGAGGTACAGGCCCGTAACCGGGGAGGAGAGGGCAAACCTTGTCTCTAGGCCTGCTTATTCTTCTTATGTCCCTAGTTAAGCATGCGTTCATATTACCAGTAGGCAACGGAAATCAAAATAATGACATGCGGTAAGAGTACTCTTAGGCCTACTGCTATTCTCCCAAGATTTTGCATGGTTTGGAATACTGTGCGAGTGAAATAAAAAAAATATCTTAGTTCAAAGTGGTTCATAATTGTTAAAAGATTTTAGGTTAGTGGGTAGTATGTAGTTTATCCTTCAGTTTCAAAGCTTTTTAATGCACAGTTTTCCAGTGAGTATGATTAATATTATGAAATAATTTTCTGTTTCATGGGTTTGAGAGCCACAATTGTTAGCTGTGGTCATTTCTTGCCATCATTCATTGGAATGAGATATTGAAATTGGCATAATTAATAAACTTTTTCCTGATCATTAAATTAAAGTTTGAAGTTTAAAACTGTAATGGCTTGTACATACCTGCACTGTCAGTTTGTGTCTTGTCCTTGTCTTCATCCTCCGCTTTTTTGTCTTCATCCTCCGCTTTTTTGTCTTCCGCCTCCTCCACTTTATTGTCTTCTGCCTCCTCCACTTTATTGTCTTCTGCCTCCTCCACTTTATCATCTTCCTCTTCATCATCTTCCTCTTCCACTTCATCATCTTCCTCTTCCACTTTATCATCTTCCTCTTCCAATTTATCATCTTCCTCTTCCACTTTATCATCTTCCTTCTCCTCCACTTCATTGCCTTCTTCCTCCACCACTTTATCGTCTTCGTCCTCCTCCACTTTATTTTCTTCTTCCTCCTCCACTTTATCGCCTTCTTCCTCCACCACTTTATCGTCTTCTTCCTCCTCCACTTTATTTTCTTCTTCCTCCTCCACTTTATCGCCTTCTTCCTCCACCACTTTATCACCTTCTTCCTCCTCCACTTTATCGTCTTCTTCATCCTCCACTTTATTTTCTTCATCCTCTTTATATTCCTCTTTAACTTCAGCTTCTTTCTCTTCTTTATCTTCCTCTTCATTTTGTTCCTCTTCCTCCTCTTCATCATTCTCCTCATTATCGTCGTCATCATCGTCATCTTCCTCCTCATTATCTTTCTCCTCTACTTGAGTATCTCCCTTCTCTTCTGTACTTTTCTTTTCAACTTGATCAGTTTTGATTTCTTCTGTGTCTTCGTTCTTCACTTCTTTTGATTTATCCTCTATTTTTTTCTCTGTTGGCTTAGCTTGATTGCTACCTTTAATCTTTATGACAGCTTCCTTAGCATTCTCAAAAGCTTCTTTAAATGCAGCAGCAACATCTGAAGTCTTAAAGCGAACTGCCAGTAATTCTGGTTTGACGTTTCCATCATCAGAAGCATCCATTGCTGTCCACACCCAAGAACGATCAGAACCTGAATTAGGACGCAGATCCATCTCTGGTTGAATGAAGTGGTTTGCACATAACTTAAGAACCTGTTCTCGTCTCATTAATATACGGTAGAGTCCGGTTTCTTTGTGCTTCATTATTTTGATATCACCCATGCCACGCTCCTTCCACTCATTGGATTCCTTGTTAAACCGGTACAACTTGGCTCGATGGCAGAACATCACATCCTCATTCTCCTCTCCAGTTGTCAGCTCAACCGGATCAAGGTGAACAACTGGCTCAAAATGCAAGCCATCATAATCATCATCTTTGTAATAAGAATCATCTCCTGATTTATCCAGACTTGGTGATTTCATGAGACCGGGCGATCGTTGAATGCCTGGTGATTTCTGTCTCTTATACACATCTAGATGTGTATAAGAGACAGGTGCTTGGCTCACTCTTCTCATCTTCACTCATTGTTTTTCTCACTGCTGCAGCAAAACTTTGTCCAAAGCTGAATGTTGGTGCAGAAGTAACTGAAAATATAGAAATTACATAATATAAACTTGCTAACACTGAGGTACAGGCCCGTAACCGGGGAGGGGAGGGCAAACCTTGCCTCTAGGCCTGCTTATTCTTCTTATGTCCCTAGGTAAGCATGCGTTCATATTACCAGTAGGCAACGCAAATCAAAATAATGACATGCGCCTAGAGTACTCTTAGGCCTACTGCTATTCTGCCAAGATTTTGCATGGTTTGGATTACTGTGCGAGTGAAATAAAAAAAATATCTTAGTTCAAAGTGGTTCATAATTGTTAAAAGATTTTAGGTTAGTGGGTAGTATGTAGTCTATCCTTCAGTTTCAAAGCTTTTTAATGCACAGTTTTTCAGTGAGTATGATTAATATTATGAAATAATTTTCTGTTTCATGGGTTTGGAGCCACAATTATTAGCTGTGGTCATTTCTTGCCATCATTCATTTGAATTAGATATTGAAATTGGCATAATTAATAAACTTTTTCCTGATCATTAAATTAAAGTTTGAAGTTTAAAACTGTAATGGCTTGTACATACCTGCACTGTCAACTTGTGTCTTGTCCTTGTCTTCATCCTCCGCTTTATT
>NW_022698619.1:116676-133658 GCF_011630105.1 Anneissia japonica | reverse complement strand
CACACACACTTTATGGCCCTTCATTTTTTAACCAATTTCAGCATTCATGTAAAATATCTATTGTGTTCATTTTTGGCACAAATGCTGAATGTCTTGGAATGGTGAACAAAAGCTATCTACTTATTATTGTTATTTTTATTATCGATGCCACTGTTGTCATCATCGTCATCATCATCATCATCATCATTTGTATTCGGACTGCTGCACACAAGCATTTGCTTTTTTGGCTATACCCTCTTCAAGAATCATTCAATTGTTTCTATTGTAATTGTTTATTTTTGATTTAAGTTTATTACATTGGGTTTTATAAACTAAATTATTATACTGTAAAGTAAATATAAATATCTTAAATTATGTAGCCATTAACAAAAGACACTTAGAACATCTTAAACTTTTATTCACACATTCTCTAGAACTAATAGCTATAAACTGAATTTCTGTAATTCCTTTCCTCGTGTTTGGGTGGAATTAGGAGCAGATGTTCGTGATAAGCTTCTTACTAGTCTCCAAACATTTTTAAATAAAATCAAAACATTTTTGAAGTAAATAATTTATTGGCATAAACAAACTCCTTATTGTAAATTAGTGCTTTTAAATATTTTTGTTTATCTATTTTTTATATATATGTATTTTGTTTTGTCAGTCCTGTTTTGGAGAGCTCCTTGACAGGTGTTGTAGAATTACTAGAATGCTTTTGAGCAAACCTCTCCGGCACGGCTCTCTTGTTTCTCTAATTTGAATATTTTGTGCTTTTATATTGAACAAAATAAATAAAATGAAGAAAATATGTTTATTTAAATGAATGAATGAATGAATGGCTTGTACATATTACGGATGCGCAAAAACCATAGTGTTAGCAGTATATTAAAAACATTTGCTCATGCTATTATAGCACGATGAACAACAATGTTAATTGAGTTTGTAACTCTAATATATGTGTATACCCAAGTGGGAGCAGTCTTAACAATAATAAAATCACCCTTGTACCTTCACTTCTGTTTCCTCTTTTTTCTCCTCCACCTTCTTTACTGATCCCGTTTTCTCTGTTTCTATAGCAAGTTGTTTACATTCCTCAAATTTATTTTTAAACTCGGATGCCACTTCAGGTTTCTTGAATCTAATGGCCAACTGTTCCCTACTTGCTTTTCCTTCGGAGAAATCCAGCGCATTCCAGACCCATGCACGGTCTGACGACTGCATCATCTTTAACTCAATGTCCGGTGTGATCACGTGATTAGCGCATACTTTCAACACCTGTTCCCTCCTCATTAGGATACGTATCCTACCGGTGTTCTTGTTTTGCATGAACTTAATGTCGCCAACTCCACGTTCTTTCCACTGGTTCAATTCTTTGTTGAAGCGATAAAGCTTTCCACGTTCCTTCCACAGACAGGTCTCGTCTTCTTCACCAGTCTTTATATCAGTGACCTCCGGTAAGGTTACGATCGGTTCGTAATGCGGGTCATACTCAGTGTCAGCACCACCAGGTGAGGTAAACAGTTGTGTACCGGCACTTGACCAGGAAAAGCTCTGAAAAGTTTCTGAAGAACAGATTGTGGAATGAAAATGGAATCATTCTTTTAGAACAAGCTAACGCTAAGACATGTATTTTGAGTGTTTTCAAAACAATCCTTTACATGTATGTAGGCGGTATAACAACATCAATAAATTTGAAACCCTAATAACAGTAAATAAATAACAGAGTCACTGGACGAATGTTCTTGTCAGGACCTTCTGTGTTTTCCTTTTACGAACTGTTGTAATGTTTTATATGTTTATTGAATAAAAGTGATTTTTATATACAGTAAGACATACAAACTGTTGTAATGTTTTATATGTTTACTGAATAAAAGTGATTTTTATATACAGTAAAACATACAAACTGTTGTAATGTTTTATATGTTTACTGAATAAAATTGATTTTTATATACAGTAAAACATCACAGTCAAATGAAATATAACTGTATACATTCAGTGATAATTTTCTTTTACAATAAAGTTATATTAAATAAAAAAGTTATAACATATTTTATGATATATATAGATATATAGCCAAATTAGTTTGATAAAAAATAATAACTGGAACTGGTAATGGATATTATATTGCGCCTTGATTGATCATTATTCAGGAACCCCATGCATCACAATAGTATAGTCTCACAAACATAAAAACAAACAGAAAAGGAATATGCAGAAGAGTGACATTAGGCAAACAAGTCAGTCTTAAGTGCACAAGGGTGTGCATAGTAAAGTAATAATACATTTAATGCTTTCGGTACACCACATATATAGTTCTGAAATAAATGTTGTTTGTTGAAAATGTTTCGACGTTTCGATTGAGTTGCTTCAAATCGTCTTCAGGATAATATCTGCAGAGAATCCAAACAGGCAAATACTTATATGTTCGGATAGTGTGACTTGCTGCTGATTGGTCGAAAACTAAACAATAACTATTATTACGTGATGCACCACAAGCATTAAATATAATAAATATATTATCAAATATAATAACATTTACAATAACAATAAACTAACAGATGGATAAAATAACATAATAGAGGATGTTTATATGTTGAGGCAGATGCAGAATTTGGCAGTAGGGGGTGCATCCGTGTGTACACCACCTACTTCCCTACAATGGTTGGGGCTGAGGTGAGGACATTTTTAGAATATCGATCTCCAGATGCCCGGAAATTTCAATCTCATGTCTTAAAAATCTTACCGGTACTATGTTCATCAATAATACAATACAATTATTTTTCTTAATACAATTATTTTTCTTAATACAATTTGGGGGTGGGGGTGCATTCTGCCCCAGATAATGGCGATTACTTACTTTGCTTCATAAAGTCTGGAGTACTGTTAGTTTCAGCGGATATGGAAGCAAAGGTCACACTACTAGCATTTGAACCGCCAAACATCAATGGCGCTGTAGAGAGTGCTACAACATGAGGAAAAAAAGTAACACTTTAATGTCTAATTTAATCCTGCTAACTTCTATGCATCTATAGGTGCATGCCCCACCTCCACTCCCCCCACCCATTCGGTCTCCCTCATTGATTATTTCCAAAGAAAAAAAAAAATCACCTCATATCACCTTATTTTGCGACATAGCGTGCCTCACTTAATCATCGAGCGCCACCACTCCACCTTCGCGCCCCCTCCCATTACCACCCAAATTTCAAGACTTCTAGACACGCCACTGTATTTGTTCCATGGAAACTGACCACTACTTAATTTACCAACCATAAAAATTTTGATAGAGCCCCTGGTTTGGTTTTTAGGGTTTACTATGTTGCTATTAATTATTAGTCATATATAAAGGATTGGAAGATAATAACTC
Organism: Anneissia japonica; assembly: GCF_011630105.1. Lineage (NCBI taxonomy): Eukaryota > Metazoa > Echinodermata > Crinoidea > Comatulida > Comatulidae > Anneissia > Anneissia japonica. The sequence continues at coordinate 130,315 of NW_022698619.1, read as the reverse complement.
CCTCACACTTCCTATCTTGGCAATTTCACATAACTCTATAAGTAATAAATTGACTATTCCACATATTTCACTATCACTGAGAATGAAGTTTGTGCATTCCAATAGTAACCCCACTGGGTTAATCTTACAGATTAAATTGTAATGTGGGTTACAGTCAGAATATGTGTCACAATAGTGGTTTTCAATCATTAAGTGTTAAGGCAATACATCACACCCAACAGATGTAGCTCAACTTCCCATATTTTTTTGGCAGCCAATTACGGCCAAGCACAAAAAAAAGTAGTTTCTTGTCATAATATTTTTAAAAAAGGAGAATGAGCACTCCTTTTTTTAAAATCTTGTGCGAGGGGATGAGAAACTAGTCTTTTTTCTATTTTGGCCTAACCTCATATAACAGCCACCAATATCCCATACATTCGCTGATTACAAACCACCAACCTTTTGGCATTTAGGTGAATTAAACTTAATATATTCTTGAAACCCTTGTTTCTGAGTGTTTAAAGGTTAAGCTAGAGTTTAATGGCCTGACACAGCCCAGCCAACCGAATTTCAACCAGCATATATCAGTAACTTTATGTTATTGGTATACCACCACCAACAAACAACCAACATTTCCAAATATGCAACTTACTTTCTTGGCTTGGTTGGACACTTTCTTCCTTTGCCTTTGTGCTGTTCTCCCTCTGATCATCCGTGCTGAACCTATTCTCCTTATTAAACAACTCGGCAATATCAATGTCATAACATCCAATACAACCTGGACACGGCTCTTTGTATTCATAAAGATAAAATGTTGGCGGGAGTCTCAATTTAAGAGCCATTGCGATCTGCGCTGGAGTTGGTTTTCTTTCATAGACAACTATCACATCATCATCGGATTCATTATCAGAACCTGATTCATCTAGATATTCAAAAAATGAAAGAATATGTTTAAATAATATCTAAAATATTCAAAATTCAAATTCAATAGATAATAACATGGGAACTGAACCCATGTATTGGTCACAATGGTTAATTTTTCAGCAGTAGTACCATAGAGAAAATAGAACTACAGTATGGTAGTACGATAGTGACTATGGTGAGATGAATTATGATGGCGACTGTTCTACTGTGATGTCATACTGAACTGAAATCTTATTTATTCAGCATCAAAAACATCAATATAAAAAGCAAACAAAAACAATTCTATGCAGTGATTAGGTAGTAAAAATAATATTTAAAAAAACAATGAAAGGATAAAAAGAACCACCAAGAAACACCAAAGGATCCACTGGTTATTCGCAAACACAATTAAGAGTATGGCAACTCTTAAGAATGACAAATATGAGGCCATAATTGAATCTACACCAAAGAGCTTGTAAATTTGAGGCCCATTAAATCAATTGATTTTATCTTTATAAATTTATAATATAAGAGCTAACCTGACAACACATTTTTAAAAAGCTAACCTCACAAACTAACAAAAGATAGAATTCAAAATAAAAAATGGATGTTAACTGAAGTTCAACAGGGGCAGGGCCACAGTAGAATGCCATTGCCAGGACAACTAAGTTAAGGTTGCCAGGACAACTAAATTAAGGTTAGAATATATAAATAATGATACCGCTGACCCGGTGTTGATGTAATTAAATTACTGCAACAATAATTGGCCTAGTAAATAATAAGTGATATAAATTATCTTAATTTTTTTTTAAAGTGACACAGTACAGAAATTAACCATTTTACTAATAAAAATTAAGGCAAGTCATGTAATTTACCTTAACTTACCTTGTTATTTGCTTTATTTGCCATACATCTGACCGGTAGTATATAAACCGGTAGTAGCATAAGCACTACGCTTGCAAAACATGTCGTTTAATAGTATCATTTATTTATTATTTAATCCCTACTTTTTAAATTATATTTTATAGTACCGTGAAATGATTTCAATTGTGGAAGTTTCTTCAGAAATCCTACACCATTACCTTTAACATGATTGTGATAAATACAATGATTATGTTGAAAATCACGATGATGATTATGACTGAGAAATAAAGTAGTAAAAAAAGTCTAAGAAAACCAACCTTTAGTTTGTATGGCTGAACTGTCAACTGCAGCTTCCTGACCAGCAAGTAATGGGCTTTGGCCTGGTTTACTTGGTTGAGGTGCTACTGCTACTGGTGTCTTTTGAGTGGTAAAACTAAACCCTGCAAATGGCGAGGTGCTGATAGGTTCTTTTTGTGCAGTGAAGTTGAGACCTTTAAATGCACCAGTTGCTGTCTGACTAAATGGCCCACTAACTGGTGAGGCTGTTGACTGTGAACCAAATGTAGATTGTGGTTGGCTGAATAAGGTGGAACTTGGTTTATTGAACACGTTTGAACTAGTTGAAACTGGCTGACTGGACACAGGAGTGAAGTTACTACCTCCACCAAACGAAAAGCCAGTAAAACCAGAGGGTGCTGGCGCCGGGTTAAAACTAGCTTCAGGTTTGCTCCCGAAAGAGGAACCAGCGACACTGGTTGGGGTCTGCTCGGCTTCTTTTGCTTTTGCAGATTCAAGTCGTGTTCCACTTGTGAAATTAGGCGAAACAGCAGCTCTTTCAGATAACTTGTCACCTCCACCATGGTTAAATCTTGAGGTGGAAGAAAGAGATGGGAAACCAGAAAAGGTCTGTGGAGAAGGCTGTTCTGCGCTATCTTCTGACCCAATCAATATTTGACGTAACAACGGAGCATCGCTGGCAGACTTCTCGGGTGCAGGTTCGCTCTTACTCAAAGATGGTGCAACTGGTGAAGACACTGATTGTAGATTCAATTTTGGTTGATAGTTGAATGTTTTAATACCAGCTAGATTTTCTCCAGGCATAACTGGAGTGCCTGTGAATGTCTTCGGATGTATGGTATTAAGTCCGGAGAACCTTGCAAATCCTTCATCATTGTGTACTGCATCAGACGGGGTACCGATTTCAGGGGTTCTAGACTGTCCTATAACCTGCGTTGGTGTGGAGAATACTTGGCCTTCTCGTAACTTCAGTGATGGTATTGTACTGTGAGGATCTATGCCATAAATATCACTTTCTGCTTCGTACGCATCTTCTCCATGATAACGCTGACCAGGTGTTGAGGTCATCATGGAGGGCATGCATGGCTGCTCAGCGCCTGCCATTCCAGGAATTGGGAATCCGGTGAGGTTGAAACTAGGTATAAGTTGTGGGGGGAACACTGTTGGATGAGTAGGGTAATACATAACAGGTTGAGGAGTTGTTAGGTTGGGAGCCTCTGCTTTTTCGATTCGACAGTTGTTAGCATTGATCACAATAGTATTATCAGTATTGATGGTGCTTGATTCATTTGCACGCGAGGAGGCCGAGGGTACATGGGGTGTGGCTAAATGTGGCGGGGGTGGAACATTAAGTTTCAACTCCTGCATCTCTTTCTGTAAGAAAACACACATTTTAAAATTACAATTTTATTGACGAATAAAACTTGTTTGTGAGTTAGAAAAAGTAATAGACATCCTTATATCCTCACTCGAGATCCTATTACTACAAGTTTGTATAAAAAATGCGATCTTGCTATGTCAACAGTTCAATAACTAGATTAATAAATGTGTTATGTTGTCAGAAAAAATATAGATTTCTTAACAGGAGATTTCACAGGAGGTGAATAAAGAGACATTAGTTATCGGTCCCAAATAAAATAATACCATGTTGTATTTGTTTTACTATACCTCACAATATTAAAGAGCAAACCATTCATCTATATGAGCTACTTCGATCTGTGAGGGTAAAATTACAATCTGCAAACGGTGCACATACCGGGGATGAGGTAGTCAATTTTGGGTAGTACATTTTTTCCCCGCATATGCATATAATTGGGTGGAATTGACCAGTGGGATGTTGTTATTACCTTAATAATGTTTATCAGGTATAGGAAATCAAAAAACATTAGTTTTTATTTGATTTTAATTCTGCTGCAAACACATCAACAGCAAGATAAGTAAATATATTTTTGTGACAGAAATGAAAACCTCCAATAAGAAGTTGAAAATAAATACAAAAGCTGCCATAACAAATTTTTTTCAGAGATTTTTATATGTCGGGCTATAAGACGATCCCCTGTTTCATGGTTGGAATTGCTACTTTTTCCGCTTTTTATGGTCCTTTGACACTGCATCTAGCTGGCGAAAAAACGGACCCAAATGCAAGCCTAATCTTTCAAATATTACCATTATAAATGTCTTTAAATGTTCACCAACATTTCTCCGTATTTAAAATTGCATTCATTCATAATAACATTTAGTAGTTTCATTGTAGTAGCATAAATTTGCGTGTTAATGAGGATTCGCATATAAGATGAACATGATTTTAAAAATCTAAAATTTGCATGTAATGCGTATAAGACGACACCTGTTTTATGATCGTAATTTACTATTTTAAGCCTTTGTCTTATGCGCGAGTACATACTGCATAGTATATAGTGTTTCATAAGTCTAATTAGGGAGTGGCACTGTTCCTAAGCATGATAAAAAAAAAGGCATACAAAAATATAAGTGGTATCACTACTGTCATCATTATTATATTACAAACGATGCATAATTCAATAACAAAGAATTTTAAAAATCACACAAAGAAATCCAACTTACGTTCAAGTTAATAATTTGTTCCATTAGGAACTTATTTTGTTCCATGACTTCATTGTGTTTCGACAGAATCTCGCTGTTCTGTTCAAGAAGACGGCTATGAGACAATGCGAGCGTACGTAGCTGTGAGTTTTCGTCCATGAGACGTGTCTGACTTACATTCATTGACCGCAGCTCGGACATGAGTCGACGTGGGCTGGGATCCGGGCTCAAACCCTGCAGTAGCAAAATTAAGGTAATTAAGCCTTGAAATTTAACTACTGATGAGGGCAACAGGGAAAAAGAAAAAAAAATCGTGAAATATATTGTGATAAGAGTAGCTTAGTCAGCTAAAATACTGATATTTATTATGTGTGCACTGAAATATGGAGAACTTGTATCTGATTCTGTTCTATTGTGCTTTAAGAGGGCTGAAATAATAAAATAACAGATTAATACAAATCATCGTGTCAACATACTCAGCTCTATAATGCTGCAGCTAATAGCAGGTCTAGCAGGTACCCACTTAAAGTCCTGGTATTAGAGGCAAGTGTCATGCTGCCATGCATAAGGTAAGCTAAATGTACCTCCAACCTCGAAGTCTGAATCGCACCTGCTGTGGCAACTACCAACTTTTATAGCACACCACCATTCAGATAAGACATTTTTAAGCTGTTGTTCATCATAGTCTTTTTGCATGTTAAACTAAACATATCGAACAGAGCTGGAAATTTGTTAATTGGTGTACTGATCATTTCAACATCAGTCTTGTGGGGATGGGCTAATGTAATCAATGCAAGTAAAACCTACATAAAAAAAAAATCAAATTCGTTAAAAAAATCGTACAATTTACTTGCCTGTTGAAAGGAAGACATGTCACCAGCAGAATGTAGAATACTCCTGCCATCCATCGAGGTTCTCGATGATACAGAAATTCTACCGACAGAAGACCTAGCATTAGTGCCGTTGGCAAATCTGCAAGACGTGTCAATGCTTTCACCATCTTCAACACCCTTACGTGCAAGCTGTTGCTTTTCAACATCGACATCATCCAGCAAACTTTGTATTTCCTCATGCATCGACTACAATTTAAAGAAAATGAAATTACAATTTTCTCGTGGTTGATACCTCCTCATTCACAGATTCATTTGTACCCATGTTCAATTGCATCCCGTCCTTGGGAGTATTCTATTCATGATACTTTATTCAACACGCAATTAAGCTCAATCAGTTTGTTCCAGAGCAATTAATTCTAAAGATTAGATATGGTAATGTGAACTGACGTAGATATTTTTACATGTAATAATTTTCTTTTTTCTAACCATTGAAATAAATGTTACAAACCTGCAACATTTTAGATGCACTTCGGCTATCCTTTCTCAAGCACTGATAATAATAATAATAATAATAATAATAATAATAATAATAATAATAATATAGTTGGATTTATATAGCGATTTATACAGAAGTCCCCAAGTTTTGAGGTGTGGACGAGCTCGTACAATAACTTCCTTTTTCCTAAGGGTCTCTTGGTGTCTGATCTATCCGGTAAACCAGTACCAGCTATCCCCTGTCTGTCCCCAGCAGGGGCTATATGAACCTACTCATCTCGAAAGGTGTACTGGGTTCTTTAAAGTGTACACGAGTTAAATTGTGTACACTGGGCCTACCGTTTATATAGTCCTTATCCAAGAAGAGTTTTTCAACTACCAGAACCACACGCACACATGTGATTTGAACCAGTGCCCTTGCGGCACCCCTGCCTTAACCACTCCGCCATTCGAATCGATATATATGTTAATTTTATGATGTTAAATTAATTATTCATTTTAAAAATTAGTTTTTATTGTGACAAGTATTATATAAGCCCATTTATTTTCCAGAAAATAAACATAAAGTTCTTTGCTCAGAGACATACATCATGTGACCACAGCAACACCTGCATAACTTGCTTTTCCCTTCCTAAGTGTCCATCCCATCTCATTGGAGGTTAGCATTCCCCTTCCATTACCAAGTAATCTCCCCTACCTTCAAAATACTACTTTTAACTTACATTATTGTGGTCGTCCTGTATAGTATCCATCGCTGAGTAAAGGGAGTATGTACACTGGTCTAAGTAGTTACCCTGTGCTAGAATCATATCTGCTGTTATTTCACTGTCATCTTTCCCTTCAACCTCCATGTGGCACAGCTGTTTACACATCTAAGTTATAATACAAATACATACAAGTTTAAAGAAAACATTTTTATATAACAAATACTTAATTGCAAAAAAAAAACCAAAAAACAAAAACAAGATTCAAGATTGCTTTAATCTTGTGATAAATGAAATTATTTTTGCTTGCTGCATACAATGAAAGACATGGAAAGACAGTAAAAGGTAAGCCCGTAGCCAGGGGGTTTGAGGGTTTTCAAAAGAACCATCCTTCTCCAGAAACGCCCTTTTATATCATTACTAAAAAGTACCATTAGCATGAATGTTTTTGAAATTAACCCCAAATATTTGAAATTTGGCACTTTTATTGCCATCTCCGGACATCTGAGGTGTTATATCTTTAAAATTTAATCCAACCATGGTGGGGCAGAGGTGGTTGTGGAATCAAAGTGCCCTTTGTGAAAAATTAGAACCCCTTTTAAAATCTTACATACGCGCTTGACGCGTAATGTGCTTATCTTCTAGAGTTATTATCTGGCAAATCAATCATTAAATACAACAGCACAAAAGATTATCCATTGTTCTGATTGACTATATCAAGATTATCATTATTATTTTTATTGTCATCATTATAATCATTTGTTATCATTAGTAGCTTTTCTGTTTGTGTCTTAATGTCCAGCTTACGTTTCTGTAATTTTACACAATAAAGATTTTGATTTGATTTACCAGCGCTTTAGTGAATAGACCTGTTACGCCTTTAACTTTACTGAGGAGATTGAGTGCCTGTTGGTGGTGCCCTTGCTGGAACTCGTACTCCGCAAGCGCAACTGCTGCTTCCTCTTGTAGTGAAGTCATGTCTTCCTTCTAAAAAAATGAACAATAACTAATGTTATTGCATTTTTATGTCATTTCTTTACTATATGAGGTTTGCCATCCCAAAACCAGTATCAGTGACCGAAAAATGAATAATATTCTTATTCTCCACATTGTCATTTACTGGAATTAACTTACTATTGTCAAAGTTATGATTAATAGTATTATCTGTTCTCTTTCCTAAAGTACACAATACCACCACATTCTCTTACTAATTACTCAATATAACATTTAGCGACAGTACGCTGGTTTTGTGATGACAAGCCTCATATACAACATGCCAACAACAGGTTTGCCGTTAAAGCCATCTTCTCAAAAGAATGTTGAATACATATGTTTTTTTACAGATGTACAACAATTACATGAATAATAATATTACGCACTGGACATTAGTTGGTAGAATGCCCATTAGTGCACACTGGAACCCTATACTTAAAGACAGGCAAATCTAAGTTATAGCTGGCAAAATATACACAATGATAAAAATAATGATAAAATTAATAATACTAATAAAAAATCTAAAACAAAAATCATAAATAACGTTAAAAATAACTAGAATACATTAAAACCACTGAAATTATTTGAAATATTTATGTTAAACTGATCATATAGAACAATAATTTTACTTTCATCCTACCTTTATCTTGTCTGGTGAGGCAACAAAGAATGTATGCTTAGGCGGAGACAATGCTTTATCACTGTGGAATCAATAATAATATAATTTAACCTTATATCATACTGCCTTTCGTATTTCAACAAACAGTAAGTTTAACCATGACCATGGCAAAATGATAAATCATAGTAAAAGGCAATCAAAACAAAGTAACAAAAATGAAGTGTTTCTACAACAGGATATATAATAATTTGAATATTTATTAAGCGCTGTTGCACAAATGGTCTCACAGCGCTATTAGTGAAAAGATAATTGATAAAAATAAGTTTTGAGAAAAGTATTAAACTGTTTGAAAGTTGACAAAATTCATGATGTAGTTCGTTTTGTATGGGTGGTGCAGCGGCATAGAAAGTCATGTGGGAAGTGGAATTGGCCAGCGTTGCCTTTGGCACTTCACGTTTAAACATATCGTAAGCAGAACGAAGACAGTGATTAGGCTGATAAATACTTTGTATTGATGTTGAGATAAGTAACAAACTGCTATATCCATTCCATGTTCCATTTAATATGAATGATCCTGCACTCTGGTCAACATTTTCATATTAAAAGTAAAAACTCCAATTAAAACCACACACTGACCGGATTTAAACCGGGATTTTCAGAACTAGAAGTACGAACAATAGGGATCTTTCGATTACACAACGACATTAGGATGTAGAATGTAATAATGTCACATTAAGTCATCTGCGCATACGAGAACGTTAAGTTCTCCAAGTCGCAATTTGACCAAATCTACGTTGTGCAGAAAAGGTGGAACGGTCACGCATGAGTAAATCCGTCCTAGTGTCGCCGCGCATATTGAAAGTTCCCTAACACCCTTTCAGCCAACAGCTCAGCTTTCTTTTATCTTGTTTTAAGTTTAAATAATAGGAAGAAATTTTGTACCTGGCTAACAGCTTAAGATGTTCACTGGCGGCTTGCCAATAATGTACGCTAAGTCGCTGACATGCCAGAAACTGTTCGTTGCCAGGAACATCATTTTCTTTCTTTTCTTCAAGCATCTAAAATCAACAGTAATAATACAATTACTGATTACAATAGTAGGAAATACCATTTATCGTAGTATTTATCAATTGTGGCACGTGTAATACCTGAAAATTGATGCAATAATAAATACCATTATTTTTACATAGACCGTTGAATTTGCTAGTAATCAACTTTATTTTATTTGAAAAGACTTCCAAATCAGTGAAGCTGAAGATTTAGCTGGCAAAACATGAGGTGATTTTTACAATACATCAAAATAATTTGTTTGCTATTTTGCTAAGCACACTTCTTGTAGGAGCAGGGCTCTATCATTGTTTTCTCTTGGGTGGGGAATGCACACCTAAGCCACGGTAGAAAAGCCACAATACTTAGGTGTCTTGGCAATGGGAACAATATATTCATTCACTTATATTTACCATGAGAAAAGAAAGAGTAAATTAATTATTATAAAATCAGTTATCTTACTCTGGCTCTAAATGTTCGTGCAAGATGAATCAGCAGGGGGGTGTCGATGTTAAATTGATCGGCATTGCGTATCGCTTCTAAACCTTTTTGGATGGAAAGACGCATCTTTGCTCGCTCTTCTGACCTATGAAGAGAGGTGAAAAACTTCAGTCAATATACAATATTTTTAAAAAAAATCAATATTGCTACTTTTGAGTAACTTAAATATTTACCACATAATAATAATTACTACTAATAAAAAATAATGTCATACTGTCACTTTGTCCATACATAAAAATATCCTCAAACATGTTAATTATACACTACTGGGAAAGCAATGCACAAATGAATTCTATCAATGTTTTTCTACCCTACCAGGTAACTTGATTCTATTTAGTAGACAGAGGCAAATGTAGGTAAAATGCCCTGCTCGACCACACAATAGCGGATTTTATGTGAAACTATTGGCCATTTGTGGAATATGGCCCAAGTTCATCTTAAAGAATGCAGTACACTATTTGGAAGAGACTAGGGGATTTGCCCAATCACCACCAGAAGAACCTCACTAAAAATAAGTGCCCATTATAAAATATAAATCTTCACTTACTTGGCATTTCCACTATACAATGCACACACAGACTTAAACCATTTCTCTTGTTCCTCCGTGAACAACATCTGACAGAGAGGCACCGGTAAGATAACTGGTTGGTTTTTGTCCATTCGGCCATCTGCCCGCAAACTCTCATTTTTTGCCTTAGCAGCTTTCACAAGAAGGTACAAGAATGCCTTGAGAAAAAAAATGTTAAATCAATGTCAAATGGTACAAGAAAAGAAATAACACAAGACTTTTTTTAAACCTTGTCTAGTGAACCAAATTAGCACACCCCGCTACCAACAAAAATGGAAGTTTCAGAAAAGTTTTTCTTTTAGCCCGTTGCTGCCTTGAAATCTTCAAAAATAAGATGTTTATTTCTTCTTAACTATAATTTTAAATCATTTAACTATCCCATTATTACACTGTTTACATTCAACAATAACATTTTATTATTATTTTCTCCTCTGTCTAGATATTTTTGGCAAAAACCATTTGCTAAATAAGAAAACAAAATCCTCCTCAAACGATCTTTAAAAAAAAAGTTTGCTAAACAAGTTATAAAAAGTCTCACTTATCTAATTTTATTGGGTGTAGCAGAAACTAGCTAAATAAATAAGTCATTGTGACTTTTTAATCAATTTTTGTCTTAGTTAATGTGTTGGTGATTGTTTGCTCTATCAGTGCCTGAATTTAAATAACTAAACAGAGGATGCTATTTACAAAAATAAAATAAAAATAACACCAGGCAAAGTTACTCTAGGAATGCGATAACACATCTTTACCTTTGGAAGAAAAGTTTTCATAAGTCAAAAACAATTTATTCATTCTTATTTATTGTTTTATTCACAGTTCTTCCTAATCCTTGGTTCTTGGGTGTGGTGATCCCTCTGTAACTTATTGGTTAAACTGCGATGGTACTGAACAATAATAAGAGTTGGTTAGAGACATTTTAGTCTTAAATTTATATCCATTCCTGTTGTTTCTTTATAATGAACGTAAAAAACGAAGAAAAAAAAAAATCATGGATATCCTTCCATGCCGTAGTGCATTAGGATAGTGAGACTGATGTTAAACTTTAGGGTCAAGCCAGCTCCACCAATCCACACCATGGATTTAGGTAAAACCTTATGAACAATATCCACAGCATGAAAAAAATACATTACCTCAATATCCAGAAGTCTTAGGTTATCAACACTTGTTATCTTTAAGTTATTGGATGAATAATGAAGTTTATCAAATGATGTTTCGATGAAGGTTCCTAGGTCAGGTGAAATCCCATCTTTCCTGACATCCCACTGAAGGCCTAACCATACCAGTAGCTGAAGATTGTGTGGTTGAGCTAACACAGCATCTAGTTAAAAAAAACAGAAATTATTGGTTTTGTTAGCATACAATACGATCTGTCAAAACTAATTAATATATGTCACAGAGGTTTTGGAAAAAAAAAAATCAATATTTTTGCAGTCTTGTACTGTGTTCTATGTGTTTTTAAACCTGATTAAGGGGATTTTCATTTTTGGTCGAAAAATTCTTGTTTTTGACCTAGGTTGAAGGTCATGTTTTTACTACATACCAATGTAAATTTCACAAACTATCCTCGCGAATATTTCTGACCTATCAACAAGGTAGATTTTTTAGGCTAAACCAATCAACCTATGCTGCATAGTTACTCTGTGGGCAATTCAGCTATAGTAGATTACATCAAAGTTAGTCACATAAGGGTAGCAATAATAAATTGGGCAGTAAAATTGGCTAATATAGGGGACACATTCAGGCTATGTTCTCACACGGCTGCTAACCGTTAGCTGCTGTGCGTCAATGCGAGAAAATCCCGATCCGGATACCAACAATATGATGATCGAATCACTGGCCAATAAGAAACTGGAAATTGTAAACTCGTACGTGTGATTGGTTGATGATAGAAACGCCCTCAACTTGCTAACCGATAGCGCTTGCTAACCGTTAGCGGTATCCGGACACCGTTAACAGTTAGCGCTAACCGATCGGGCGTTCTCACGCAAGTGCTAACGGTTAGCGCTAACGGTTAGCTCCCGATCCGGATACTAGGGCTCTCGTGAGAACCAGGCTATACTTGGGTAGTAAATTAGCCAGTAATGGATTCAGGCCATTTACTTTGAAGAGTTAAAATTACATATCAATAGATAACCAGATCGAAAACCTGAACAACTCAAAAAGTGCTGTGCATATAAGATTTGAACATAGCACCCTGAGATAAGAAGGCAACCACCTTTAACACCAAGCTAGAATTCAACTCAAACTTTGCAATTTTAACAAACCTTGATCGTATTTGAGGACTACTCCTACGAGGTCATCCAGGATGATCTCCTGTACCTTCACAAAATTTGTGTTTGTCATAAAATATGATTTGTTTGGGTCGGCTTCTTGACCGAAGGCAACATGGAACAGCTGTGTCTGGCTCTACAAAAAAGAATGGTTACTAAATAAACCTCACTTTTTTTTCACTACTTGAGATGTGGAGTGCCACAAATTAAGCATGGCCCAGTGTAATACAAAAATAAATTAAATTGAAAATATCTTTTCTTATTCTTTCATATTATAACAGCAAGTGCAGAAAATAACACCATCCAATGAATTTGATGGAGGGGATAATTGTGTCAAGATGAGTAAATTTAAATAGTGTAATGAATTTAGTACCTGTAGGTTGGCGGTGGCCCTGTGGCATTTCTCCAGCCAATCTGGACCATACTGTTTTTGGAATGCATGTAACATATGGGCTAGAAACAAAAAGAACAACATCAATAGTTAATACACAGATAAAATAATGTAGAATTGGTTTTAACTTAACTGATCAAAGTCAAGACTCATTAGAAAACATCCAGTATTTCAACACACCTAATAGATCATTAGATTGGTGGAATTAGTATTAATAAATAATTCCTTGTTTAACATTTATGTCATTCACCATGTCATTTATTAGCTCCATATATATTTTGTTCCATTAATTTGTCACATTGCAAACTTCAATTTACTGTATATTCCGGTGTGTAAGCCGCACCTGTGTATAAGCCGCCCCCCAAATTAGGACGCGAATATCACTATTTTTTGTGTCACCTGTGTATAAGCCGCACCTATTTTTAAGCTCCAAACCGTTCCCATAATGTTAAGTTTTTAATTATTTTGAAACATTCACATTATTTATAAATGTTCACATAAAGAAATTTCATCTTTTGCGGCCGATTATTAAACAACAAACATCTGGAAATGCGTGTAAACTGCTGGCTACCGCCATGTTAACAACGTATTCTTGCTCTAGGCAGCCCTAGGG
>NW_022698619.1:110689-116592 GCF_011630105.1 Anneissia japonica | reverse complement strand
ATATTTATCTATTTTAAACAATCATTCTATTATTATGTTTACTAATAACAGTCGGTATTAGGCTAAAAATATTGGTAATTCTAGGCCTAAGTCATTACTACTCACAGCCCACTGTGCGAAGCATGCACCATCATGCACGTTTTATAAACAACACTCAAAACTGGAGAAATATCGTGTTCAGGCGTTCAGGCATGCCCATGACGTATGCCTTTCTACAGTTAAATTCCAGTAAAATAATTTAATCCCGAAAAGTAGTTTGTTATTGTTTTGAGCGAAGCGATTTCCAACAGAAACAGCGTTTTTCAAAATAGTTTACGATTGAACCTAATTATGAAAATAATTATTTAGACAACCCAAACCATTGCTAATGTCGTAGAAAATGTAGTAGGAATCCTAGCACAGCACTGTAGTGAGTATAATTACAAATACTAGGCCTAAAATCGCGTATACAATTTGCGGCTTATACACCGGAATATACGGTATTTGCAATAAAACTATGATTATGTCACTTTCAGTTACATTTTCCAGAGGATCAAATCCTGGCTATGAAATGATGTCACCAAGCTAAGAAAGGTAGGCTTTAGTTTTCATAGAATATCGAATGAAAAGAATCTGTGGTATATTATAAAACATTTATAATGAATGTTGTAATGAGTGCCAACAAGTGAATTTGTAGTTTGAACTGCGCATGCCCTTATCCAGGTAATCAACATAGGTTTATGTTGACTGACCTTGAATACGGGCATGCACAGTTCAAACTACAAACTGATTTACGAAATGAATATTGTCATTCAACTTTGCTCAGTCTCATTTAATGAAGCAGTCCCAGGGATGTAGTTATAGTGGTGGATGGAGCAACCCAGCATTGGATTTGTCCACCCAGTCTAAAGCTAATTGAATGACCCTCCACCCACCTTGTTTAACTCATTGCCCATCCTTAAAATCCACTCTTATTTAGAGCTTACCAATGTTAGCACCTACCCATTCCTAAAGTGTCTACCACCCATACTTAGTTTTCTACAGCAACAACCCTACAGTACATCTTTCAACAAATGAAAATATTTCTCTCAATGCACTCAAAGACAGCCATTATTTGGAATACTATTATTAATAAATGATTCAGTTAATTATTATAATGAAATATTTTCAAATGCTTTTGTAATGCAACTACAAATATATATTTCAGGGGTTCTCAACTATATTATATAACAGAGACCAGGATTGTAGATTCGCTGAAGGCCAGAGATCATGCAAGATTGGAAAGTGACCTAGGGTCTAGAGGGGAGGGGGTGTATCTACGATCACACGATAAAATGGTAATGGTGTAAAATAGTGCAACTGATAGGCCTAGTGGCTCTTAACTATAATTGTTTTAAGCTTGTTCTGACAGGCCGGATAACACATAATCCTGGCCTGTGCTTGCCAGTTGAGAGCCCCTGTAGTATTTTAAGCAAATGATTTCTATTTAATAAATACATCCAAGATGGTCAACAGGAAAACATGTAACATTGGATGATGCATTCAAGTTTCTGGAGTTTAAAAACATGACACGAAAAAGTTGTGAACAGTTGGAAACACTATTTAAAAGTTACAGAGTATGCCATTGTGTATCACATAACTTTTGCTGTCACACATGACTAAGTTTGTCATGCATGACTGAACCCCAGGGCAGCCATAAGGAAGTGGTTGACATTCATCACAAACTGCGAGGTCTAGCTTAACTATGAATGACAGACTTCCAAGGCATAATTATTCCATGTTCACTAGCATCTCAACCTGCTAGGCCTAGCTATATGAATGAAAGACATTCAAAGAAGATTTTTTCGATATCCTTCATGAGCATTACAAATTACTAGGCCTAGCTTAAATATTACAGAAACAAGTATAATAACTATTATGCATGACTACAAATAATACATATTAACTTCTCTACATTCTTTTCTTTCACCACAAATAAATTAATTCTGTTACTTACTGACTTCACTTAGCCTAGCGCTTGATAGCAATGTCCATTTTTTGGTTTCATACTCTGACCGTCCAGACATGTCTGGCAACTTAACATGAGCACTCTGGACAAAGCAACATGTTACTAAGACAATAATGTCTGCCCATCGAAAAGAAGCCTGAAAATAAAAATAAAATTTAGTGACTGGAAAAAATAGTAACATAAATGAAACTCTGATAGACACTCTGACAGAACATGAATCATCACTAAAATATCCATGCATTTTTTCTTCTGTCAACTTATAAAATCTTTCAAAATTTATTATCATATTTCTGCTCTTTGTTAAATAAAATTTCATATGTTGAGATACAAGATACAATTTTATTGTCCTCATATAAAAACATACAATAAAAATTTGGTTATACAGTAGAACCTCGATTTTACGTATGGTACGGGACCGGAGGGCTTTCGTAAAATAGAGGTTGGGTTAAATTTGTGGTAACCTTTGACCTAATACCTTTGAACTAACGATGTTACCTAGCTAGGCTAGACCTAGCCTCTAGGCCTACGAATATAACCATGTGTTTAGTGTTTTTATTCATCACTTTACGATATCATAATAAAGTGTTTCAAATAAAATCAGGTGTCTAGTGTATTAATTCATCACTTTATGTCTTTTATTTAACTAAAGAACATAAAAATATTGTAAGATTACCTATACGACAAAGGTATAACTTGGGAATTCCCCTTCATGCCCTATTCTAAACAACAGAGCTGTGGTGTTGTCTGGGCCTGTTGAGACAAAACTCATGTGCACTGGGCGAGCCAACCAATTAGCGTTCGTGTACGAAACTAGGCCTACTCATCTTCGTGTAGAAAATTAGACCAGACAAGTTTTTCCATGGTTTGCCACACGAACCTAGGCAGGAAAGCAATTATTTTGAGCACCATCGGTAGTTGTTCATCTCACTCAGTTCACATGGTTTTAGATTATAACAACCCGGTATTAGACTCAATCAACGTTGCTGTTTAATGAAAATATGTTGCATTTTATGGTTTGTTTATTGTTAAAGTTTATTGTTATAGTTTTTTTACTTATGGTTGCTCTGAAAAGGGCCGTTTGTTTTGAATATTTTCGGGGTTTTTGATGACGTCATCGTCGATACGAGGCGTACGTAAAACCGAGGGTTCGTATAACTGGGGTACGTAAAAACGAGGTTCTACTGTACTGTACAGCTTTTCAAATTTAAAAACAATAAATTTAAAAAAGACAAAGGACATACAGTGCACCAAAAATAGTAAGACCAAGTAAATAAAGTGATAACATTAAAAAGTAAACTTTAAAATTTGTGAAAACAAAATTGCTTTTATATTTTTGATATCAAAATAAAAAAGCAAGCACCTACAAGTACTCTAAGTGATTAACAGTATTCTAGGTGATCAACATTAATCCAGGTGGCTTATAGTATTCTAGGTGGTTACCAATATTCCAGGTGGTCAACAGTACCACAGGTGGTCAGAAGTATTGCAGGTGTGCCAAAAGTTTTCCTTGTGACACTGATACTAAAGGTTATTCCAGGTATTCAAAAGCTACTAAACTGTATTCCAAGTGACCAACAGTATTTCAGGTAGTCAACAGTTACCTAAGTATTCAACAGTATTCCCGGTGGTCAACTTAATTAGCAAGAAGCAATAATTACCATAGCAGCCATGCGGCACAGATGAAGGCCCATCAAGTAGTAAAGTTGGCTTGCCATCTCGTTAAGGACATAGTCCCAGTTAGAATTCATTTTGAGGCTGTTGGCCCTCAACAGGCACTGGTCAAGCCTACAAAAGTCAAAGACAAAAGTAATTTAATATGTTAATATTCTTTATTATATCATTATCTGTACATTTTCACTGTCTTCACTGTTTCTTCTGAAAAAATGCAATGGGTTCTTTAAAGTGCAGACAAGCCAGATGTGTACACTGACTGTACTGACTTATGATCTTGATTTTGGAAACCATTCACAATACATACTAACCCCTTCAGAAGAACTACTGCATTGTGGGGAGGTTTATCCATCATAGCTAAGCTAAGCATGATCCACTTGCAAAGTGCCATCAACAGGTGACTATGCATCTCCATGATAGTCTCCTCACCAGAAGTTTTCTCTTCTCCTTGCCTGATGCTCTTTATGTAAATCTTGAAAAAAAACCAGAAACAAGCGACTGTGCTTACAGGTCAAGAGGCTAATTTGATTTTATCCTTTAAATATATCATGTACACAAAGACTTGGTATCTTTGGTTGACGTTGGAAATACATTTCAATGATGAGTGACGAAATGGTGTAAATAACCAATGTCACGCTATACGAAATCCACCAATCAAGTAACAGGGATCTATTACGAAATTAACCAATCAAGTGACAGTGATCTATTTAGGTGTTATAATGATCACTGGCTTAAAGTGCGCTGGCCTAATCAACATGGGCATCAAGGGTCTCCAATTTGTCAGCTCTCCAATCCATTAACCTCAGTCCAGACTATCAAATTACATTTGACAAAAATATGGAACATGCTTAAATATGGTCATGATTACATCACATCATGACCATATATAGGCACATCATGACTAAATATGGGCATACAACAGTGATGTCTGGTAGGAACTCACCTCCAGGGTTTGTACTGTGCTCTCCCACCAGATTGGCTGGTCTGCAACAGACTCCAGGTCTTGTGTCAGCAGAATGTGGTCGACTGCTTCTCGTAGTCTTTTCATCTCTATCAGGAGCTTCACTAGCTTACAGTTGAGGTAGTAGTCACCCTTCCTTTGCGCCTACAGAGACAGGAGGGGGTAATAACACATGATGAATTAGCAGTAACTGTTGGATGAAGAATTACCAACACAGGATGAATTGGCAGTTATATGAATTGTATGGCACTCTAAAAATATACTGTCCATGTAACGTTTAAATTTAAAAAACTTGAATATACTAAACAATTGAATTGATTACTTCGTATCTTTTATTTATTCAACTGATAATTTGAAGGGAAAAAAACCATTATTAATTTACCACCATTTTCATTATAAGGCAACAAATTAACAATGCCTCCAACTACTGAACAACATCTAAGATAAAAAAAAAAAAAGACTCACCAGTTTGTTTCGAAGATAGATTTCATAATCTGGCAATTTTCCTGATCGTCGGAAAATGTTTTCCTGTGGGAAAAAAAAGTAATAATATAATTTTTTATTGCTTAGCTTCTAAAAAAAAAAATAAAAAATAACCCATAAAACTTCATAACATTGTATTACATAATAAAGTAATATAATTTTTATTTATTTTTTAAAATTTTAATATTTCCTTTATATTTTTTTATTTTTTATTTACTACAGTATCTTATTTTTAATACTTTATTATTATTATTAATGTTGTACTTTTCATTCATACACTTAATCATTATTATTTCATTTTTTATTATTTATAATTCATGATACAGTACAATGTTCTATTTATAAATTTTAATTTGACACTGCCATGGGCAATGGTATAGACATTTTTTTTTTTTCACTATTACTTGTAGAAACACAAAATAGG
Source organism: Anneissia japonica (assembly GCF_011630105.1). Classification (NCBI taxonomy): domain Eukaryota; kingdom Metazoa; phylum Echinodermata; class Crinoidea; order Comatulida; family Comatulidae; genus Anneissia; species Anneissia japonica. Next base: position 111,066 of record NW_022698619.1, on the reverse strand, counting down.
TCTTTCCTAAATTAGTAGCATTGCTTGTGTTACTGACTGGAACGCCAGATATTTAGTTTCCAATACAAAGGGATTACATGGTCAGGACTAGAGGGAAAAAAATGGTTGTGCTGCGACCATAAAAGTTATTATAAATGCCTCCTACACCAAATGTTATGTCCAGCTAGCCTCCGGGGAAATGCGCAATGTCACAGACCAGCAATCATGGAATCGCACATTTTTTCAGCCGTGAACGTGGTCTAAAACATGTAGTAGAGTGACACCCTGAGTTAAGCCTTAACACGATTACATTCTTAGAATGCTATAAACGTGTTAATAAGATAATTACAAATGGAAGTAGAATGTAACACATCACATCACATCATCCAATTGCAGTA
>NW_022698619.1:96727-110564 GCF_011630105.1 Anneissia japonica | reverse complement strand
ACACAGGATGAATTGGCAGTTATATGAATTGTATGGCACTCTAAAAATATACTGTCCATGTAACGTTTAAATTAAAAAAACTTGAATATACTAAATAATTGAATTGATTACTTCGTATCTTTTATTTATTCAACTGATAATTTGAAGGAAAAAAAACCATTATTAATTTACCACCATTTTCATTATAATATAAGGCAACAAATTAACAATGGCTCCAACTACTGAACAACATCTAAGATAAAAAAAAAAAAAAAAAGACTCACCAGTTTGTTTCGAAGATAGATTTCATAATCTGGCAATTTTCCTGATCGTCGGAAAATGTTTTCCTGTGGGAAAAAAAAGTAAAAATATAATTTTGTATTGCTTAGCTTCTAAAAAATAAAAAATAACCCATAAAACTTCATAACATTGTATTACATAATAAAGTAATATAATTTTTATTTATTTTTTTAAATTTTAATATTTCCTTTATATTTTATTTTTTTTATTTACTACAGTATCTTATTTTTAATACTTTATTATTATTATTATTATTATTATTATTGTTGTACTTTTCATTCATACACTTAATCATTTTTATCTCATTTTTTATTATTTATAATTCATGATACAGTACAATGTTCTATTTATAAATTTTAATTTGACACTGCCATGGGCAATGGTATAGACATTTTTTTTTTTCACTATTACTTGTAGAAACACAAAATAGGTCTTTCCTAAATTAGTAGCATTGCTTGTGTTACTGACTGGAACGCCAGATATTTAGTTTCCAATACAAAGGGATTACATGGTCAGGACTAGAGGGAAAAAAATGGTTGTGCTGCGACCATAAAAGTTATTATAAATGCCTCCTACACCAAATGTTATGTCCAGCTAGCCTCCGGGGAAATGCGCAATGTCACAGACCAGCAGTCATGCAATCGCACATTTTTTCAGCCGTGAACGTGGTCTAAAACATGTAGTAGAGTGACACCCTCAGTTAAGCCTCAACACGATTACATTCTTAGAATGCTATAAACGTGTTAATAAGATAATTACAAATGGAAGTAGAATGTAACACATCACATCACATCATCCAATTGCAGTATCTGTCAGTGGAATCTGAAGCAATACCACGCCAGCGAGCTGAGGTCATTTGCGTTCGTGTCAATAAACTAAAGACAATGCATTCTACCCTTGATGAATTCTATTGCACAGCATCTTAAGATTTATATTAATTTTCTACAGTTTGCTTTTAAAAAGAAGTCTTTGAGGCTAGAGTTTGAAGAGGGAGAATAAGATGTCCTTTCAACAGAATGAACAGCAATTTACTGCAGTAACAGCTAATTAACAAACATTACATAGATACTGTATTTGTGAACATACAACTTTTACCTACAACATCACTTGTATATTTGTTATTGCTAATGAGAATTTGGGATGCTTATGTTGAAATTCTGAAGCAAAAACTATGCAGTAAAGAGGGAAATGAAATGGAAAAGACCTAAATTTCGATAACAATTCAATGAATTGAAAGACAAGCTTATCGTTAATAACTATAAGTTATATATTACTGTAGTTTATTGAGAAGGAAGCCAACAGACTTGGTATTCTGTGATCACGGGGACCCTGATTTTCACTATACTATACAACATGAAATTAATTTTTTAATCATGATTAATTGTATTCCAACAAGAATCATGATTCATAAAAATAAACCTTCAGTTTGGACGACAACACAATGAAAAATAGAATAGGATTCACTGACATGATCTTCGATGGCCAGCTAATCAATATTAAATTTTAATTACTGAACTCTGGCAGCCAAATATCATGACTCAACGAATTAAGTTTTGATGAACGATAAGACAATGATAACAAATGCATCAAAGTGATTCAACGACAGTGATCAGGAAACTTAGAATTAGGCCACAACGATGAGTTAGCAATCAAACGCATTCACATTACATTAGTCATTGAGGTTTTGAAGGGCAAACTAAATTGTAACATTAAAATCAGGTTAAATTGGGGAGAATCTGTAAAGCATGGATGATGAAAAGTGGATTGGCTCCAAAATTAATAAGTAGTATCTGTTTTGTTCTGTTCATCCCACAGTCAAATTTACAGTTGGCAAACAGTTCTTTCCATCCCTCTCGATCCTCTGTCTTTCATTGTAGTGTCTCGCTCAGTTTAAAGCCTGTCTATTCTGTGATGTTGTCTTCCCATCTCTTTCTCTGTCTACCTCTCTTCCTGCCTCCTTCTACAGTTCCTTGCAGGATTGTTTTGGCAAGTCCGGACGATCTTGATACCTGTCCATACCACATTAATTTTCTTTTCTTGACAATGGTCAGTAGATCTTCGTATGGCCTAATCGTTCGTCTTTACCTCTTCAATTGTGATGCGGTCGTTATAGGAGATGCCAAGAATCTTTCCGAAGCATCTTGATTCCATGGCCTGAATTTTTCTCTCTAACTCAGCTGTCATAAGACTCGCATACGTAGAGTACTACAATGTTACGTCACGATACCATGTGATACTACTCCGTTGCTATCGCTGCAAAAAGCGTTCAAGTGGACGTCATTTTCTCCACTGATAAACCACTGATCCTAATTTCTAACGTAATTATTAAGATGTTGCACCTTAGTTTTTCTTTGTAAATTTTAATTGATTAAATGTGTGTTCGATTACTAACATAATGCGAGCTTTTGTGTTTTTAGTACATTTTGATTGTAAAATATTAGATTTTAAAATGCCATTTCCAGAAAGCCTATGAATTCATTCATGCGTAATAAACGGTAACCAACGTCTGGTTGGCAACAGAGGGTGCCACCTGGTGCTGTGATGACACTACTGTGGTACTATATAGGAAAATAGAGTAAGAATAAGTAGCATAAGAACCTCTAATGTTTGATTTAGAGACCGCTTATTATAATTAGGTTTGCTATATGAATACATACTGTATATTATGATCGACTATTCTGGAGGGGAAATTCGATGGGATGTTCATGAAAATGACAATTAACAACATTAAATAATGGTTAGGCACAGAAGAATAATTAGCTCTTAGTAAAATAAAGAGGATGGCCAAGGTCAACAACCAATGTCAAAACATTACCTACATTACTTTGAAACAAAAATTAATCTTTTTAACCAATTGAAAAAAGCAGGAATAAACATGCAGTAGTTATGTTGGGCAAAGATTTACCTAGTTTTACACCCAGACTACAGCTAATTTCATGGGCCTCCACAAATCCATTGGCAATCCTTAATCACCCACCCTTACAGCTACAACCCTGAAAAAGCTAACTGTGGGTATAAGCTAACTCCGAACTTTATGCGCAATTTCAAATAGCAGCATTTTCCCGGGTAAAATCCCAACTGACATGACTACAGTACCTTGCAGAAAACATTTACAATGCTTTCAAGAAAAAAAAAATTGAACTGCCTTTTGAATGGACATCCCTACACATTAGCCAGGCTCAAGAGAGAACAAATTTTTTTTGTCTTGGCTTTCTAACCATGCCCCACCCTTCTGCACAGACTGTGAATTCTGGCTTTTGTATTAGCCTTTACACATGTACAGTAGTCTCAGTTATTGTTTAGTTTCCCACTAATCAGCTCACTACCCAAAACATATAAGTTTCACTGACTTGAAATTTCTGCAGATACTATTCTCTTGTTAAAGACAACTACAGTAAAGCAACTCAATTGAAACATTAAGATATTCTTAACCAACAATAAACAGTTCTTTTCAGAACTATAATATACGTGGTGTACCGCAAGCATTAATATATTTATTACTTGCCATGCCAACTATCAAACGACAAATTTCTTATTATAAATGTTGTACAACTGATTTTTCTAAGGCACAAAAAGGGTGTCTGACGAAAAACTAAAAACTAATTTACATATTTAAAAAATTAAGATAAAATGGTGAAAAAAAAAGGGTTGTTACACATCTTAGCAATGATGCCAGCTCTTGACTAAAACATGGTATAGATGCACTTGAGCCAGAGACAAGGATTTCTGTGCTCCTGTGAACAGAGTAGCTACTTACTAGCCATGTCAACTGAGTAAATATTTCTCCCTTCTCCAAGGTGAATGAAATAGAACGTAGAAGGGTTAGATTCTAGATCAGAGGAAGTCGTGTAACCATCAGATTATCCCTCAACACTTGCACTTTTACAGGGCTGGATTCACGGTTAGATGCAGTATTTTTAGAACAAAATAATTTCATTAAGCTTCTCAAACACTTCTCAGACAATTTTATTTTTTTAAAAAGTGATATTTTTAAAGTACAGAAAAAATAATAATTATTACATTTCACTATCATCATCACTGATATTAGCATTCTAATCCCTGTTTAATGTGTTTGTTCGTAAGCTAGAAGATAAGTCATATTATTGCCTGAGAAAGAGGAAATGAAGTTTGTATTCACATTTACAGTATGCATAGTACTATACATTATTATGATCTTTATTTTGAATTTCTTTTGAGCGCAAGTTGGAGTTTTGGCTCCAATCCAACAAAATTTCAGTCCAGGCCTAGCCTAGCATATCGGTAGTGTAAATACATAGGAATTTCACACAACCCCGATTTTACGTACAAATGATTTTTACCAACACCTCTGGGCCCATCCCATACGTAAATGAGGGGTTCTACTGTACAGAGAAATAATAATCAGATTATCATATTAATAATAATTATTACATTTCACTATTATCATCACTGATGTTATTATTCTAATCCCTGTTTAATAATACTGATATTTAGTTTATCAATTTAATAGCAATAGTGATGAAACATGGAAGAGGCACAGTTCAATGGTACTGCCTCCACCCACCATTATTAACCCTCCTTAAAAATCCACTCTTATTATTTTTATTCACCAATGTTATCACCCACCAACCTTAGTTTTCTACAACCCTGAACCATGTATTTTATCCTTACCTTAATTTTATGAACATTGATGTGAGTGGGATAGAATCGTTCTGCCCTCTCAACCCAATATCGCAACTTTTCAACATCATAATTTGGAATGGTACAACCAAGAGATGCAACTAAAAAAAGTAACATCAATTATTTTAATTTTAAATGCTCAAAACCACATAAAACACAGTGACATAAAGAAAGTCAATTTTAGAGATGTTAGCCACAGCAGTACCGATATTATATATTTTACTGTTTGTTAATACAAATGCAAATTACTTACTTCTTAGTATCAATTCTCTTTGAGTGTCATTTAACTCCAATGATTTCTTGTAACAATCAATTGCTTTGCCATAATCCTTCACCCCCTCATACAAGTTGCCAAGTAACTTATGAGCTCTGTTATCATTGTGCTTTACTGCTAGGTAGCTCTGTGCCCATTTTATACCAAGAACATACTCCCTAGCTTCCCAGTAAAATGTGGCAAATTGGAATCCACGTAGTTGAATCTAATTAATAAAGAAAAAATTAAATATTATTTATCCTATAATTTTTGTATGTAGTATCCTACTCACATTCAACTAGTGGCAATATGAGCAGGGTCTAAACCTCTTATCTGCCGCACAAACCAAGCCTCAAATACATGTTTCCAAACTTCACAAATACTGTAGGCTACTGTACAGGCTAGGACTACTGAACTATAGCAAAACCCTAGAGTGTAAAATAAGGCCTGTGCAGGTAATAACTTCAGGCCCAGAATCTGTCAAAAATCAGAGCCAATTTGTGTGCACATTTTCAGAGTCTCCTGAACAAGCTTAAGTATTCTAAATTTTAAAATGTAATTATTAAAAAATAAAGACTATAATAATAAACAAATAAAATAATTAAATTAATAACTGTATAACTTTAAATATAAATTTAAACACCCCTTGAAGCAGTTGTTTACAGGAACCTGTCAATTTTAGCAGAAATTACTTCGAGCGGATGCTAGTTCAAGCGGAAAAAGATCCACTTATGCGAAACAGCGGCCTGTGCAAGTTATGTATGAATATACTTAAAAATGTCCTATTTTTAGCTAAAAATTTGATTTCGGCCAAGGCTCAAGCTTTAGTCCTGGGAGCCAGGGGAAAAACCCTGGTGGGTTCCAGAGGAGAAGCCTTTAGCCTTATTTATAGAAGTCGTATTTAATTGATTTTGAGGTTAACAATTTACGCTCATAAAAATAATTATTTATTTATCTTCAGTACTCTAAGTCATTCGTAATTGTTTTTCTTTCTTTAAGATAAGTGGGTTTTGAATCATAACGAATGGTGAATTGTGAGAAACTTGATATGATGTCACTATTTTACTGTACTGTTGATAGTCTTGTCATACTACAGTACTACACCAATGATTTGTGCACCTTCTGACACCTAGATATGTAAAAATTAATTTAAATTTATTTTTGTGAATAACCATTAAATTAGTTATTCCCATTTATATATATAAATCGTAAATTAATTGCCTACAAATACAATTACAACAAAGTAAATTACAGTACAAATATATATTGCTTTTTAAAATTTATAGAAAACCCCAACTGGAGACAAAAACGTTGAATTCAGAATGAAACGTGCGCACTTCAATAGTTTTATAGCAGGCCTACAGTAAGTGCTTGTTAGCGGCCGTCTAGTAGTTTGATTTACCAAGACTGTCATTCAAACTTGGGGTTTTTTATTTGAAAAAGCAAATTACATTTGTATTTGAATTACGTTGTAATTGTATTTGTAGTCCAAAATTCATGATTTATATTTATTTAGTAGTAACTTTAATTGAATATTCACCATAGAAATTTAAACTATAATTTACATAGATAGGTGTCAGAAAGTGAATAAAACATTGGTGTAGTTTGACAAGACTATCAACAATACAGTAATAATGACTGACATGACATCATGTAAGTTTTCACACCAGGGCGTTTTCCTTTGCTCCCAGACAAAGCTTGAGCCTCGGCGGAATTCAAGTTAGCTCAAAATAGAAAATTTTCAAGTAATCCGTACAGTTGTTGTTTGCACAAATGGATCTCTTTCCGCTCGAACTAGCATCCGCTCGAAGTAAAATTCGCGCTCGAAGTAAAATTCGCGCTCAAAGTGGCGTCCACTCGAATTGGATGGTTCCCATATCAATGGATGCTCACAAGTTTCCTGAATATTGGAGGTTGCAAAGTATCCGTTCAACAATTAAAGCGAAGTCGAAGGCCTACCTAATATTTAGTATCTATCTAGGCCTATTATAATGTGAAAATTATTTGGATGCCAGGCTGACAAAATGTTGCACTTCAATCTCTGTGTCATACTGCATTACATCTGCCTACCATGAGCAAGAAATCAAACAAATTTTACTACAATAATAGCCCAGGCTACGCCTAGCTAGGCAAGCCAGTATTGATAACACGTTAAGTACAGTTGTGCAGGTGGCCACAAAGAAGCCAACGGCCGCGCGCCAACAAGCAAATGCTAGGCCTAGCCTAGCATTACATTCCCTTCCTTTCAAAACAATTATCAAGAATGAAGTACCTCTTGTTCGCTTTTTGCTTTTCTTCTGAAAGAAATAATAAAGTTATCAATCTCTACTTTGGACCGTGACATATTTTACATTGTTGAATATTCGAAAAATACGACAAAATAATATCACGATATCGTCACAGTTACGAAATTCTCAATTCAAAATAATCGTATTTTCGAATCTTCTCATCATCATGGACTTTATAATCTGTCTCTTATACACATCTAGATGTGTATAAGAGACAGTATACAAAGACACACAATATGGTACAAACTTGCAATGAACTGTCTTCGTAAAGCTTAAACGAGGATAAACCTTATAAACAATATATTTCATCCGATCAATTTAATTTATTAAATGTAACTGTTTTCTTTTAAATAAACTCCCTTACGTAAAATCGGCTGAATCGGGGAACATATTAAGTGTTTAGTGCAAGTACAAACAAAGGTACAAGATTAGAATCAAATACCGTATAGAATTTAAGCTAACAAAAACAAAATATTCAAAACAAGTCTACGTTATATTAGACCTATATTGAAAAAAATGTAAGCTTTTCAAAAATTCGGCCAAATTCGGCCAAATATAGTTTGGCCGTGACTTTTCAAATGCTACGGCCAGACAAATTTTTATACGGCCAGATTTGAGGAATCTGGCCGTCAAAAAGGCCAAATGGCAACCCTGTTTCCAGCCACTGCTTTGCCTCAAAAGAGGGCGCTATTGCAGTATATTAAACAGAGCCGTAGATAGAGAGAGTTTGGCCAACTTGGCGCATGGGCGCCATGTTGTCACCAAACAGCGTGCACGCGTATAGCTTTATAACATTTTATAAAACAAAGATGCTGCATAAACTTTCTTTCATTATTCTGTTCATGAGGACAATTCAATTATGGGATTTTAACATATCATTGTAAATATCATATACTGTATAATCATATTTACCTAACTTTGGAATTAATTAATCAGTGACGTGCTGTATTATTTCGAGAAGATAAAGTGAGGACGATTCTTTTTGTTTTAAAAGTCTATCATCTAGGCCTATACCTAGTTGCTAGCAGCCTACTCTATATAGAATGAGGCTCCTAAGAAGAGTCAACACTGCAGGAGAAAGGTTGGTTGTGCAGACAGAGTAGGTTTGTGAATCGTCGGCGATAATTAATTTCGCCTGTAAATGAATGATAAAAATATTAATAACATGAAAGTTTTCTAATTGTATCTAGGCCTCTAGGCCTATGACTTCGTAAACTTTAATTTTATTGGAGGATTCAATTTTAATTATAATTTAAGCTACCACTGATACTAGTCTTCATGTAGCTTTCTGTAAATTTTATATAATTTAACAGCAAAGCGCAACATTGTAGCTTTTTATAAATCATTGCTGCTTGAAAATTCTTCCTTTTTTTTTTTATTATCGTAATTAAGCTGATTTAAGTACTACCTTAAGGTGTTCGGCCGAAGAAGTACCAAAATTTAGGCCTGTCTAGGCCTAGTAGTAGTAGGTGGATATATATTAAAGTGGGGCGGGCAGTACATGCCTTATTTAATTTACTACGTGGATAGCGAGATTTTTCGATCGCCATACAAAGTTAAAATAAAATCCCAAATCCTCCTCCTTTTTGGAATTTAAGGAAATTAATACATTTTTGTTTCTTTGTTGGATCGATTGCAGCAACCCAAACCCAACATAACGGTATTTCACATTATATAGCATTAGTCNAATCATCTATAATAACTGCTAACTTCCTACCCTATCGCGTTGTTTTGTTTTGGTGACAACATGGCCGGTGTAAGTCACGTGATTGAAACCGAGTTGGCCAAACTCTCTCTATCTACGGCTCTGATATTAAACAGAGCCGTAGATAGAGAAAACTGATATTAAATAGTTCCTTTAAATCTCTAACAGATCCCCTTACACGGGAAAGGTGCTCCAAACATGCCGCACACATGCTGTAACTATTTTCTTTTTCCATGCTCTAACTGAACACTGTAGGCTAAAATTAAAATACATTTTGTATAAACTCAATTTGATAGTGATCAAATTAATATCCCAACCACTACGCGTATTGATAACTTGTTGGATTGGTTTATACCTCTAATTTTTTTTTTCAAGTTCATGCACTCCCAAATTACAATTCTGTTAGAAGCTAGCTTTCTTTAATCTCGCCGTCCGAACGGAGGAAACCCTTATGTTGTTAACACCGAATTTGATCTACACAAAGAGACATTTTAAAACTAAAGCACAACGTCAAGATGCTATTTACAGCGAAAATAAAGATTTGTAATGTCTGGGAACCACAACAAGGTCTAAATAACACATGAGAATTTATCTGTGAATAGTCCACAGTTCCATTGTTTCCTATAAAAAAAAAATGTACAGTAGACCTATATAGGGCCTAATCTGAAATTTAAGGCCTTATGAAGCAATTGTTGCAAGGAATATGCCTACTGTATAATTTCCCATTTAATTCGTCAAATATAGAATATATCAAGTTTGAAACTGTTTTGTATAACATGAACAATCAAATTCAGTATTTGAATAGTACGGTAAGTTTTAAAGCAGAGCAAATAAATCAGAACGAACTAGAAACATTTCACAAATTATCAAATGCAAAACAGTTGCAAGAGGCATTTAAATTTGCATTAATCCACGAATTTTATTCTTTTTAAATTTTACCTTGATTGATCCAGTTCCGAGTTCAGAGTAGAAGGGCTTTTATGTGAAATATTTTATATTTCTTAGAAAAAAGTGATGGTAGGCTAAAGCAGCAAAAACTAAATGTGTCAGACTGTCATTGGAGGTTCTGATTCGTTTAATTTACGAGCATTTTAATGTTTAAAATTAATGTATCTTTTTATTGGTACCAGAGTTGGCACCAGAATCATGCCCAACGCCTGGGTTCCCAACGAAAGTGTAAGCAAGGTAATTCAACAAAAGGACATTAAAGGTTAAAACTCTGGCATCGACATTCTAGGCGTACGTGCGTCCCTACACGCTGAACGTCACAAAAACCATAGCAACCAGACCATAAACCATCAGCGTACGTGACGATTTACCCACGCGCGTGTTAGTTGTCATGTTAGTCGCGCGTCGTGCGGTGATTACAGAGGCCTCCTAATGATATTTTGCACTAACATTAGACTGAAATATATTCTTCATTTCAACATTAATTTTACCAAAATTGTGGTGAATTGTCGTTCATGTTCCGTATATACTCAAATGTTCGTCCTCGGCACCTTATGCCAACATTGTCAAAATGACAGATTAATGTTACATAAGAACATGAAATTTTATAAAATTCGTAAATTTTGAATTGCTATAACTTTTCACAAATCAAATTGCAGCATTGAACAAGCTCGCGGAAAAAAAAATCAGATGTAATAGACATTGCGTACTTTGCGAAGTACCCAAAATTAATAAAATAAAAACTAACACCATAAAACGAATGGCACGCATAGACTAATAATTGACGGCTGTACTCGCAACTAGTATCGGTTTGTCGATGCCACAGTAAAGATCAAAGGACTGATCGTCAAAAGTGGTCCCCGGTGAGAAGCCGAAAACTGAATAGGGGTTTCAAAGGCTCATTTGGTCGTTTTAGAGTGGTGTCGCCAGCGAACGGTGGGGACAAACCTTGAATTTTTAAGAACTTAAGTCATTAAAAGACATCTCAGAAATAGGGAAAGCTCATTTTCCGCCATCTGGAATCCAACTTTTCCAGGGGAGAACACGAATCCCCTTTATTTTTGGGATTTACCGATTCATGGAAAAAGGAAAACGTATAGTATGCAACTACTCATTTTTTTTTATGTAGGCCTATGTACAGTATAGGCTACATACATAAAGCCTATTTACTGTAATAAGAATGAGAAAACTTACCTGACCGTTTTCATAAGGCAAAACCTTGACATTTAAAAAACTGAAAATTAAAGTAATTAAAAGACACTTCATATATGTCGGGAAAGCTAATTTCTCGAAAATTTAAAAAATCAACATTTTCTTGGGGAGAACCCGAACCATATTCCTATTTAAGTTCATTGATTCATATACGGTAAACATTTTTAAGAGGAGAGAACTTAAATGGCATTAAAATACACCTCAGAATCGGAAAAGCTCATTTCACGCCACCTAACAATCAAAATGTTCTCGGGGAAGGACCCTGGACCCACCTCCCACTTTTTTTCTTTTAGGTTTATAGATTCGTGGAAAACAGAATATGTATGCAACTACTCAATTTTCTTTTATGTATAAATACATACATACGGTACATGACAGGACTAGTGGTGCACCTTCACTGTAATAAGAAAAAGAAAGTTTTATACCAGGCAGTTTTCAAAAAGGGGAAAACCTTGAATTTTGAAGAACTTAAATGTCATTAAAAGACATTTCAGAAAGCTCATTTCCGCCATCACGAAATCGAAATTTTCCCAGGGGAAACCCGGAACCCATTTCCCTTTGGTCATTGATTCATGGAACTGTTTTCAAGAGGGAAAACCTTGTCATTCAAAGTCTTGAAAGCTCATTTCCTGCCGATTTTTCGGGAGAGGGACCGCGGACCCCTTCCTTTTTGGAATTTTTGGGAAAAATCTTTACCCCACCTCTAAATTTGAACCCAGATCCCCGTTATTCATATTCTTATTCATTTTACTATTGCTCCCCCCGCCCCCACTTTGAAAAACGTTCCGCCGGCCCTGCTTTCTCAGTTGTTATTATATGAAGATTTATCAGGAATGCCAATGTGAATGTTGAAGATGATGGTGATGATGATCAAGATGATAATGATGATGATGATGATGATGATGATGATGATGATGATGATGATGATGATGATGATTAATTTTAAATTAAAAGTAAATGTTAGTAAATGCAAGGTAAATGTAGTTTTGTACTACGACGACGGCGCGAATGTCAACTCTGTTGCTATGGAAATTGCTGAAATTGGAAGAGGGACTAGCCTTGCGTGTCTATATTCAGTGTAGGCCTATTGTAATAATTTCTCAGTATATAGGGCATAAATTCTATTGGCTTAGCGTTAAAAGAACAGTTCTCTGGAACAGTCTGACGCCTTCTGTGACATCAGCAAACTATTTGCATTGTGTGATCAATAAATACTCTCTTTATGATGCCATTTGGTTATATTATGAACATAGAGTTTTGTAAATAAACTCATAACATTTTACGAAATAATATTGTATTAACCATCATCGACCTTTCTGGTGTTTTAAATCAAGTAGATTTTACCACAGGCAATATTATTAAATGACCCTCTGAAGTAAGTCTACATTTTTTGTGCATACATCCGATCCTCTAGTGAAACTAAGCATGCTCCAACGTACACTTTTATACAATTTCTCTCTTCTTCTTGAAGATTATCTTGTTTTCATAATTTGTGACAGACGCAATTTCCCTATTAAAATACAAACCCTGAGAAACACCAATTGTTTGTATGTTATCCCAGTGACGATCAATCTTTAAAAAATTGTTATAAATGGTAAATATTTTACCATCTTGTGCGGAAAATAAGGCCTATTTATACGATTTATCAGTGAACTTAATTAAGGGTAGCCTAATATGCTAAACACTAACTTGTAGGCTTAAGTATCAAGTATCAAGCTTTTAGTATGTATAATCCATATACATTTTCTGTACAGTTAAAAAGATATGTATTGTTAATGATGTTCTCATTTCATATTCCAAGGGACTATATTTTAATATATTGTGGAGAATAAACGAGGATATGAAATTCAGAATTATTTATTTTCCGCCCTCTAGCCATTTCAGGAAGTTTTTACCACACAAATTAAAAAGAAGGAAGTTTACTTGTGACGTTTACAGGGTTGTTAGTGTTATGGGAGGGCGTAACCCAGGCTCGCTTAGACCGTAGCTTAAAGGCTAAAAAAAGAACATTAAGTTCTTCTTCTAGTAAGTATGTATTTGTTAAGTGAATAATACCGTGATACATAGAATCTGCAGGCTAGAAAACATCCCTTGTGTTACAGTAGGCTAGGCCTAGCCTTAGTCACCTAGGCCAGGCCAGAGTAGTACAGGCCTAGGGCCTAGCCTAGTAGTAGTAGTGGGTGACAGACGATCGGGCACACGAGACGATCGGGCCCGTTTTTGGACGATCGGGCCCACTTTTCAAAAATGGGCCCGATCTTCCAAAAACGGGCCCGATCGTCTCGAAAACGGGCCCGATCGTCTTTATGGAAAACTGAGTATTGGGCCCGATCGTCTGCTGACAAAATCGAAAATTTCCCAAACCATTTTGGCTTGCCTAGGTCAATTTCGGCCGCGCCCCGTCAAAGGACAAAATGTATGGAGCGCCGCGTTGTTGCTCCGCGAGTTCTTGGCATGCAGAATCGAAAATTTCCAAAACGTTTTCGTCAATTT
>NW_022698619.1:92636-93679 GCF_011630105.1 Anneissia japonica | reverse complement strand
ATGTTATAACTTCTAATTTTGTGTGGATTAATAAATGTTATATTGAATTGGAAAATAATATGTATATGATGTTTTCAATTTCCGAACATTTTTTTTAATTTTGATTAATTTGAGAAGGTCGAGACCCTTTCACTCCGACTGCACCCATGTGATGGTGATATTGTTAATAATAAATATGCCTAACGATAGGAATATAAATATCATTCAGCCTAAGGTCATCAATTAGATTGTTTGTATATAGGCCTACTAGTAGGTATCACAACATTTTATCGGCCTAATAAAAAAAATTCTTTAGAATGATGCTGATGTTAAAACTACTTTTAAAAGGTCAGCAATAGGACAGTTTCTGTGGATAAGCTTACGGAAAATATTTTTTTCTTCCGAATTTTGTGCTCAACAGAAGAGTTAAGCTTGAAATTATAATATTTTAAAAAGGACACGACTAAAAGCTAACGCTTTTAAAGTCACGGAACTCTCAATCAACGCTATTTACAACTGTATGGCAACAGTCAATTTATGTCCAACAAACATACTTTAAGCTTCACAGGGAAGGAGCGAAGTTAATAGTTATTTTTGCAAGGGTAACACCTAAACGGTACTTCCAATAAACATAGCTGGTACATACAAAAGGGAGGCGTTAAGACAACGCCTAATGGTTATTCAACTGCTAATACAGCGAACATCATGACTATCGGGCAAGTTTAGGTACACGCCGGGCGTGACGATGGCGAAGTCGGCTTTGTGGGGCGACGGTCGCCCCACAAAGCCGACTTCGCCATCGTCAAGTAGGTCAATTTTGTATTAAGAAAATGTTCACTTTCCAAATAAAATTATGACAGTAATAGTACTTTTAATATCTGTAATATTACTGTCTGTGAGATTATTGCGATAACTTTTTTTAATACGAAATTAGCAACACATAATCCAAGTATTGTATGTCATGCGATGTCAATAATATACATGCATTCTCCTCTGTCATGTATAATATAACGCTTCGTATCTGCAAAGAAAGGCGCTATACATAAATATAAATGTCTCAACCT
>NW_022698619.1:91349-92623 GCF_011630105.1 Anneissia japonica | reverse complement strand
GCTGTGTCATCTTGAGACAGGATTTCAAACACGCAATAAGACATCAATGAAATAACACTAACGTACACTGAATTATACTAAATAATACCGTACATTCTATTTAATATTTGTCTAACAAATAAACATTTAGGCTGCTATCATAAATAAAATGCATGTATACTTTTAGACATTATTGTGTTAGCCGGAATCCACATTCCCTCTTACCTGAAAAAAAGAAAAATATTAACGAAAGCTTGTGCTTGAATTAGCTGTAAATAGACACACACCACGGCATAGATGACGACTCCAAACAATAGTGGGTGTGGGATTGGGATAATGCCCATATGGCGCCCCATACAAATTTCGCCCGACCGAAATTATCGGCGGCCGAAGTCATGAGGAAATGGGCCCGATCGTCTTTGGAAAAATGGGCCCGAACGTCTACCCGCCGTTTTAGAAAATGGGCCCGAAAGTCTACATGGGTGGGCCCGATCGTCCACACTAGTTGGGCCCGTTCGTCCACACTAGTTGGGCCCGATCGTCTAAAAATGGGCCCGACCGTATGGGCCCGATCGTCTTGTGTGCCCGATCATCTGTAATTCGTAGTAGTAGTAGCAGTAGTAGGCCTAGTAGCTAGTCCTAGCCTAGCCTAGGCTGCTAGACAGTAGTAGTAGGCCTAGCCTACTAGTAGTAGTAGTACAGTAATAGCAGTACAGTAATAACAGTGTTGCAGGATTTTTTCTCGCAACCAAAAAACTCCACTCCCTAAGCCTCATACATATTGAGATTTAGTTTGTGTAAAGCATTGTGTGCGTGTATTGTCTTGTGAAACCGATTGTCACCTACAAGTAAGACAGTGATATTTTCTCTGTTGCCAATCCTTGGTGCATGTTTTGTGTGCCTAAATTAAATAAATAAAATAAAATTCTACTTCCCTCGTTGGCTGATTCACGTCTGGAATCTAAATAAAACTAAAAGTAATAATGAAGGCCATTTTTAAGTAGGGGTGACCCCACTAAGATCTAGAATCTAATCTGTTACCAACTATCGACAAACGCCCAAGATTGGTAGTCTTATAGTTCAGCTGTGACATAGGATACGTTCAGACCTAAGAGATACGCCAGGCTTATCTAACGCTGGGCGTACATTTTGTTTTCTGTTTACATCTAGGCTTATTTTGATTGGTCAAATCCTGGCTGAGTTCAAAATCACCGATGTGTGACTGTCGTAAATCAGTGGTGTACGCTAATCTGGGGTCTGTTGCTGGATTACCGTACGCCAGTGATTGCGCGATA
>NW_022698619.1:83103-88745 GCF_011630105.1 Anneissia japonica | reverse complement strand
GTTGGTTAGAGGTTGTAAATATTAGATGTGATTATAGACGTGGTGGCAACGTCACAGTACGTTGTTGGCCCGATGTCGGTAAACGTTTCAAATGGAGGTTGCTTACTATACCGCTGGGCCGACGTTGTTTAGAGGTTGTAAATATTAGATGTGACTATATACCTTGTCGCAACGTCACAGTACTTTGTTGGCCTGACGTCGGGAAACCTTTGAAATGGACGTTGGGTACCACCGTTGGGCTGACGTTGGTTAGAGGTTATTGTAGACGTCGCAACGTCGCAGTACGTTGTTGGCCCGACGTCGGTAAACATTTGAAAGATGACTGTGTACTACTGCAGGACTGTAAAGGGTGGTAATGATTATTTTGTGTCAACATCACAGTACGCCGTTGGTGCGACGTTCGTTGTTAGCCCGACGTCGGTAAACGTCTGAAAGGATGACTATACTACCGTTGGGCCCATGTTGACTTCAGGCCGTCAAGAACATTGCGAGGTGCCACGTGTGTTTCAGTACTATAATAAATGTACTTGATAAATAATTGATGTACCTTGATAATTACTTAAGGATAGGTCGAAATATTGGTTTTCTCAAATAGTGTTTCCTAAGCCTATACATTGTATTCGTTTGCTATATTGACCAATCAGCGCCGCGTGTTCTCGTTTCAAGTTTTAAGTTCAAAAACGCGGGATTCGTTACTGAAACGACGCCATTCCTGTTTTTATCGTACGAGTGGTAAGGTGTGTCGAATCATAGGTCGAAAAAAGGTGAGTATTTTACCATAATTACACAACCTTTAATTTATGCCAAACTAGTTCGAACCTTATTATTGTAATCGTATTGAGATAGTAAAATGCCGGGAGATTATCTCATTTTGATAGCTTTTCTTGAGTAGGTAGGTGAAATTTAAAAAGGAAGGGTGTAACTAGAAGAGTGACGTCACGGACTGTTATCGTTGTCGCGACGCCGATGCTGATTGTTTGGTTTTGCATCTTGGATCCAGATTAGAAAAAATCGTATTAAAGATCTTGGAACATGGTATTCAAATATACAATTTTAGTTCATATGTTAGCCTTTAATTTAGCCGAATGTGATAATCTCATCAGTACACGGACAAATCAATTTCATAGCCATTTTACTGACTTTTGAGGGTATTTTTGTAACGGATTTTGTATCTCCCGAGTCGCTTCCCGAAATCGGTAATAAAAGCAGAAAATACATTGCTGTGTGTGATGACGTCATGAGGGGAATGCGGTATTTCTAGTATCTTTGGCTATACCATAGAGCTACTAAACAACTAGAGTGCTGACAAGATGGCGCAGCAATGCAGAGTTATGTCCCAGCGGGCACAAAACGTTAATTCAACGTTGAAGCAACGTTGAAATGTAGTTGAAACGTTGAAATCATGTTCACAACATATACTCAACATTGAATCAACATTGGAAATATGTTGTGTATTTAACCCAAGTCTCGGTTGATAATTTAACATTAATTCAACGTTGAATTAATGTTAAAATTTGGTTGATAATTTAACAATTACAGTATCAACATGTATTCAACATCTTTTAAACGTCAAGTTAATATATAGTTTGCATTTCAATGTAGAATCAACTTTGAAAATGTGTTACGTTTTTCAACCAAAAACCTATTGCTTTTTCAACATTTTTTCTACGTTAAATGAACGTTGAAAATATGTTGAGATTTTAATGTTACATTAACTACGTAAGATCAACATCAAGTTAAAATATAGTTTGCATTTCAATGTAGAATCAACATTGAAAATGTGTTACGTTTTTCAACCAAACTCCTATTGTGTATTAAACGTTTTTTCAACGTTAGATACACGTTACAATTATGTTGAGATTTTAAAGTTACAGTATCAACATAAGTTCAGTGTTTTTTCAGTGTGAAGTTAAAATATAGTTTTTTATATAACTTTATTTCAACATTGAATTCACTTTGAAATCTGGTTGCGATTTTAACAAACAATTACAATGTTTATTTAACATTTTTCAAACGTTTACAATAAACATAATTTTTATTTCAATGTAGAATCAACATTTAAAACGTGTTGTGTATTTTTTTTAAAATGTATCCATTACATACATAACGTTATTTCAACAATAAATAAACGTTGAAAAATGGTTTAGATATTGAAATTACATTAACAACATTAGTTCAACATCTTTTTAATGGTTAAAATATAGTTTGTATTTTACATATAATCAATGTTTAAACTATGTTATGTTTTTCTGTCAAAAACCATTGTTCATTCAACGTTTTTTCTACGTTAAAAATATGTTGAGATTTTAATGTTATAGTAACAACGTAAGTTCAACATTTTTACAACATCAAGTTAAATTATAGTTTGCATTGTAATGTGGAATAAATGTTGAAAAAGTGATATTTTTTTAAAAACAACAATCCTATTGTTTATTGAACATTTTTTTAACGTTAAATAAACATTGCAAATATGTTGAGATTTTAAAGTTACACTATCAACATAAGTTAAATGTTTTTTCAGTGTCAAGTTAAAATAGAGTTTTTACTCAACTTTAATTCAACACTGAATTCATTTTGAAATCTGGTTGAAATTTTAACATAACAATACATTGTTAAGTCTAAATGTAATTGTTATTTCAATGTAGAATCAACGTTGAAAATGTGTTGTTTTCTTTTTTACAATATATCCATAACTCAAAGTTATTTCAACAATAACATTGAAAACTGGTTTGGATATTAAAATTACAGTAACAACATTAGTTCAACATCTTTTCAATGTAATATTAAAATATAGTTTGTATTTTAATGTATAATCAACGTTTAATGTTACCGTATGTTTTTTCAATTAAAACCTTGTTTATTCAATATTATTTAACGTTAAATAAATGTTGGAAATATGTTGAGATAGGCTAAATCTGTTCAACGTCAACTTAAAATTGCATTTAGATGTAGAATCAACGTTGAAAATGTGTTATGTTTTCAACCAAAGACTTATTGTTTATTTAACGTTTTCTCAACGTTAAATAAATGTTGAAAATATATAGTTTTTTTACTCAACGTTATTTTAACATTGAATTCACTTTGATATCTGGTTGACATTTTAACATAACAATTGCATTGTTTATTCAACATTTTTCCACCGCTAAATTTAAATATAGGCCTAGCCTTTATTTCAATGTTAATCACCGTTGAAAATGTGTTGTGTTTCTACAAAGCACCCATTATTTACTCACCGTTGTTTCAACAATAAATAAATGTTGAAAACTGGTTGAGATATTAAAATTTCAGTAACAACATTAGTTCAACATCTTTTCAATGTCAAGTTAAAATATAGTTTTTATTTTAACGTATAAGCAACAGTTAAAATAAGTTGTGTTTTCAACCCGGAGTTTAAGATTTTACCAAACTTAATTTCAACAATGAATTCACTTTGAAATCGGGGTGCGATTTTAACATAACAATTGCAATATATTTATTCAATATTTTTCCAACGTTAACTTTAAATACAGTTTTTATTTCAATGTAGAATCAACATTGAAAGTAGGCCTACCCATTATTTACTCAACATTATTTCAACAATAAAAACGTTGAAAACTGGTTGAGATATTAAAATCACAGTAATAACATAAAGTTTAACATCTTTTCAATGTCAAATTAAAATGTAGTTTGTATTTTAACGTATAATTAACATTTAGAATGTTATTTTTTTCAACCAAGTTTAAATTTCTTTAACTCAACCTCAACTTGATATGAAATTTCATAGAAATAATTGTAGAAGATTTATTAAAGTTTACCTCCATGTTGGGGTATAAAAAACTCATAGGCCTATTATGAGAGCATATGATCTTTAATCATTATGGTAATTACATTGGTTCTCTGTCCTTGAAAGTGTGGCAAGTAATGGGCTAATCAGATTAGGTCATTAGGTACAGACCAATCAGAAACAAATGCTCATGTTTTGAAGTATGTATCAGTTGCTGTGAAGCTGTCTTCATGCACAGTTTATATACCAAAGAATTTCAGCATTATCAAATAAATGGTAAGAACTGTATATTTGTATACTATATTACAGGTGTATCTAGGCTAGCCCAATATCGTAACTGTATAGGCTTGCTTTATATTATTATGTGGTTATCTTTTGTTCTAGCTAAGATTTAGGCCAGCCAGCCCTCTGGCCCTAGCTAGTAGTAGAAGAGACTAGGCCTAGACTAGAGTACTGTAGGGTAGTGTAAGTGCATAGTTAGCATAATTTTACTTGTTCGGGCTACACTGCAAGTTGGATGTGTGGGCTAAGTTTAAATTATTAGCGGTAATTTTGAATCGCCTAGGCCTAGACTTTTCTTTGCAAAATGGCCACGTCCTATGTTGAAATGCTATAATATGGTCTTATTAAATTAAATATAATGTTAAAATGTGGTTGCATGGACAAAGTGCAAAAATAAAACAGCTAGGCCTAGGCTAGGCCTATGTGTGTTTAATAATTCATCTCATATCATGGGCCTACATACTGCCAGTGGTATAATAGCCACATCACTGTCATGTCATCAGTAATCATTTTCTTCTTTTATTTTTTTGAAGATGTTAATAATGTAAATTTTTATATTTTCTGTCAGTAAAGAGAAAAATTAACAATAGGCCTATCTTTTGATGGTTAGTGTTATAAATAATAGAAATATAAAAATATATATGGGCTAATTTAATTGTGTGTATAGGCCTAACTATAAATAATATGGTATTTCTTTCAGGTTTTCAATCCATTGACAGGAAGCCATGTTTGTTGCAATATATTGTTTGTGGTAGACACTGGGAAGAAACCGACTATTGAATGTGTATTTATTTGTCTCCTGGTACAAAACTGATGGAAGAGCAGCCATGATGAAGCAGTAAAAAGGTATATAATTTTTATTGTTAAATTTTACAAGAATATACTGCACATTTGTTAATACCACTATCCCACAGCAATAGGTGACTACCCTACTGTGTCACAGTAATAACCATTTGTTTCTTAATTAAAATCTTGGGTACCTAAGAAGTCATACAAACAGTAAACAGCATTTGTCTTAATCGTCGTTTTACGAAGTCTATTATAGTCATACGAAGGCGATTATTAAGTTTAAATTAATTGGGGACAGTCAAATCGTAAATATTATCTTAACATACTTAATATTCTTCAACGATAAATGGCACCTAACTTTGTAGTATGATGCTGTCTGAGTTGCCCTTAAAGAAAAATGTATTTAAATCTTTGAAAAAAAAAACACATTCTATTATTAAAAGATGTGACTTAAAGTTTTTTTCAAACTTACTTTTGTTCTCCATCCATACATGTTGTTTGATGTGGTTCCTAATTATTTAGCAAAATGTTAAATTGTTTTTATTTAAGCCCATTATAAACCTAGGCAATTACTGTACTCTCACAACATTCAATTGAATATTGTGCATATCAAAAGTAATAAAACTGAATGAATATGTGTATTAGGTTAAGTGTCACTCTCTATACAGAAATCTCTAACTGTCCATGTTTGCAGTACTGTAGTTCATAGTGAATATTTTTCAGTATTTGCATCATTATTGGTAATGCTTGCAGTATATCAATGTAGATTGCTCTGGGAAGAACAGTTGTTTCAACTATCTACATGATA
>NW_022698619.1:53338-82697 GCF_011630105.1 Anneissia japonica | reverse complement strand
CATTGACTCAACATTGAACATTTTACATTGAATTAACATTGAACATACTACATTGAATCGACGTTGAAATTTACGTTGATGCAAACTTTCATTCACAACCAAAATTCAACATTGATTCAACATTGATCTTTTGACGTTATTATAACGTTAAATAATTGATGTTGAAACAGCTTTAGACATTTTACGTTGAATCAACGTTGAAATTTACGTTGATGAAAACTTTCATATTCAACTAAAACTCAACGCTGATTCAACATTGATCATTTGACGTTGTTTTAACGTTAAACATTGACGTTGAAACAACTTTAGGCATTTGACGTTGAATCAACGTTGAAATTTTACGTTGATGAAAACTTTCATATACAACCAAAATTCAATGTTAACTCAACATTGGTCATTTGACGTTGTTCCAACGTTGAAAAATTAGCGTTGAAAAGACCTTAGACATTTGACGTTGAATCAACGTTGAAATTTACGTTGATGAAAACTTTCATATACAACTAAAATTCAATGTTAATTCAACATTGGTCATTTGACGTTGTTCCAACGTTGAAAAATTAGCGTTGAAAAACATTTTACGTTGAATCAACGTTGAGATTTACGTTGATGCAAACTTTCATATACAACAAAAATTAAACGTAGATTCAATGTTTGCATATTACGTTGAATCAACGTTATTTCAACCAAGTTGTGCCCACTGGGCATGTTCTAGTGTATGCTAAAGTTTCTACTGAAACTTTTTCAATGTCTATTTCAAATGAACGTGATGCCGTCGAGGGCCCTCCTAGCAGTTCCGAAAGCCCCAGTGTCCCATTAAATCTTGCTAGGCCTTTGGTTAATTGCCAGTTGAGTACCCCTAGACCACATAAGTTTGGTACTTCTTCAGGCCATAAGACAGGGACAAACAGCAACTCATCGATATATAATAGCCCTAGGGCTACTACAAGTAATTTTGACAACAAGGAAGGTTGCAAGTTTGATGTGCCTTTAGGACATAGTCCCGGAATAAACAGTACTCCAAAATTATGCCGAACTCCAAAGGCTAGAACATGCATGTTTGGTAGCCCTCCTTCCCAGGCTATGTACTGCAAATCTGATGCGAACCGTGTCCCTATAGTTCATGATAGGCCCAAGTCCAGGTCTGGTAATTTTTCAAGTAGTTTGTCTATTCATACTAAGCTTGAATCTAATGAGGGCCTTAAATTCAACGCAGATGGTTCTCAGACTAAGTCACATAAGGTTCGTACTCCTTTGATGCAAAGGCAGGACCAGTTTGATCTTGGTACCTCAGTGAATCAGTCTACTACTCCATTGAATATTGACAGCAGTCAAGTTTTCTGCAAGGATAAAGAAAATGAACCACCATTGTCTAGAGAAAACAAGATAATGAAAACTCCTAAACGTTTAAAATCTGTTGGTATACAGATCAGTTCTCAGGAAGTATATAACATTGAATTTGTGGACATATGTGGTCATGACATTCCATATGCGAACTACAACAATGATGTTTTTTTTGCATGTCAAGAAACATTTAAACTTATAAATCAAAGCAAAGAAATACAAGACAAGGGTATGTCAAATTTGACAAAATTTTACTAACCAAAAATATTAACCCAGATAAAGCATTTTTAACTATTGGTAGGCAGCGAAAATGGATACAAAGAGAAGCATTATTAACAATATTAACTTATGGTTGGTTTCTGAAGAAACAAAATTTGATCAATTTCATCAAACAGGATATAGAACAGAAAGAAATTGTAAATTCAAAAAAGACTAAAAATAAACCAGCAGTAAATGTGGCAAATCCAATCAGCAATAGTCCTGCAGAGAAGCCGATCAGCGTTAGTCCTGCGGAGAAGCCAATCAACAGTAGTCCTGCAGAGGAGCCGATCAACAGTAGTCCTGCGGAAAATCCAATCAGCAGTAGTCCTGCGGAGAAGCCGATCCATGGCAGTCCTGCTGTAAATCAGATCAGCGGTAGTCCTGTGGTAAATCCGATGAAAGGTACTCCTGTGGTTAGTCCAGTCAGCGTTAGTATTGCGGAGAAGCCAATCAGTAGTAGTCCCGTGGTAAAACCGATTAACAATAGTCCTGCAGTTAATCCAATCGGCAGTAGTCCTTCGGTAAATCCAATCGGCAATAGTCCTGTCATAAATCCAGTAAGCAGTAGTCCTGCTGTAAATGCTAAAGAGGTTAGTCCTACAGCAGATACAAATAACAGTCTGTCTCTTATACACATAGATGTGTATAAGAGACAGGTGCAAGACTACCAGAACAGTTGAAGGTCAGTGTGATATGCCAGATTTTTTGGTTTTAAATTTTGGTCTTGCTATACAGTGCAACATCAAAGTCCAAAAAGGGGTCCAAGATAGTTAATGAAAGTATTTGTAGAACTTACAAATTAATAAATCCTATACAACCCGAGGATATAATTAACTGTCGCGGGAATATTGGTGGCGTTCGTTTAATGAATCGAATGAGAAGATTAATACCTGGCGTGTTTCCCTCTAAGCTGGAAGAAGCAAAAGTTGCTGCACGATTAAATCAAGAGTTCAGGGCTGTGTTTTGCCCACGTAGAACTGCCACTGGCTGGTTTATTGACCCAGTGCGTCTAATGAAAGTTTTACTGTTTATGTACCCATTTTTAGAAGAGAATATTCACATTAAAATTCAGGGTGACGCGGCAAAAATGGGTGGCCGAAATGTAACATATTTAGGAATATCATTTCTTAATCATGAACTAAAACTACATGGATGTTCCTATCAAAACCCAAAAGAAGTATATCCTGTTGCTTTGTTCTACGAAAGCGATTCAAGGGATAACCTGGAAGAAAACTTAAAACACAATTTTCTGGAAAGGCTAATAGTAAGTGCTCCAAAAAACATGAAGTTCTATTTAGGCGGGGATGAAATGTTCATTCAAAGTGTACTTGATGGCTCTTCTGTTTTAGGACCCCTAATTGAAAATGGATGGAATATTTACCATGTGTGTGGTAAAGAGACTAAAAAGTCAGTAGCCGAGAATGACCTAAGAACTGATCTCAAAGTACCCATGGACAGAATTCATCCTGTGTCTTTATTACCGTCTATTCAATTAACTAATGTTCTACCTTGTATCCTGCATTGGATTTCACGATGTACAGAAAAGTTGTTAACATTAGAAGTAGAGAACATTTTTTCACTTTCTAATAAGGTAGCCCAAGGAAATGGCCACACAACAAGTGAAGACATGATAAGCAATTTGGAATCTAACATAAATTTACGAGGCATATGTCATGGAAATTTTAGAATTCCTATTGACAAAAGTGGAAAGCCAGAAAAAATATCACTCAATAAGGATGATGCTATCACCATACTTTGCCCTAATCCTCCTGGAAAAGGATATCCCCATGTTCTATCAAAGGTTGTACCCAATGTAGACATGGTCAACACTTTGCCAAAAAATGTGAGGGATTATTTAGGTTTGAAAGAAAATTTTACAGAGTTTTCATGTGTTAATATGATATGGGAAAGTATATACAGAATGTTTGAAATAGTTCAGAAAGAACCAAAAAATAAACTTAAAGATGGATGTGACCTAGGGTCTTTAAGGGTTGCAGATTATACTTGGTGTTATAGTGACCAACAGAAAAAGGATTATAAATTTCATTCAGAAAGGTTTTATCAGTTAATGTGTCTCCGTTATAATTGGACTAATATCACACCTTATATGATTAAATTTATTGATTATGGTCTTCAATTTATGGATGTTGGGATACCACTTTGTAGGTTCTCCACTGAAGGTGGCGAGCATAGCCATTATAATCGCAACTGTTTTTACTATAGTCACACTACTCGTAATGGTGGTAAACATAATTGTGATCCAAATTTAGCACAATTCAACACATTGTGGAGAAGGATCTCATACGAAATACTTTATGGCAAAGATGCTCATGCTAAGGATTCTTTTCACAGTTATGTTAAAAGCCATGTGGCTGCATTAAAAATTCAAAAATGCTATAGACTGTATTATGTAAAAAGTCATTTACAGAAAACTGGTATTGTGGAGAACCCACAGACTAGTGAAGAGAAGGCAAACAACTTAGTATGTCTTTCCAGCTTAGTAAGAGATAAAACAGTTAAAGCTAAGCAATTATTCTCTGGGAAATCCTTTATTTTAACCGGCACTGCACCTAAATATCAAGATAAGAAAATGAATCATCAAATGCTTAAAAATATAATAGAAGAGAATGGAGGCAAGGTGCGCAAAAATTTACCTGGCAATTCAAAGGGCAACTCGACCAAAAAATTCACTTTAGTAACAAATTTGCCGAAATCTAAAAATGCTAAAATACCACTAATTGTAAAACAGGCTTTGCGTAAGCATTGTTACGTTGTAGATTATGATTTTGTGTATAAATCTATAGACAACAATAGCCTTGAACCATATTCAACACATAGGCCAGCACTTATTAACCAACTCAATATTTCAAAGTTACCAACATTAAACCAAATACATTTTAAAAAGAAATTTCGAATGATCTCGCAATTAAAAAACAGAAAGTCGAGTCACTACAATAAGAAGCACTTAACCATAAAATGTTCAAAAAATGTTGCGGTATTCTATGCTTCTTTAAAAAGAAAGGAGTATATTAAAAATAATTCTGTCTCATTTAAGTAGTCTGGTAGTCTGTTAGGTTACTATGCTAAAGAGTACATGAACCTGGCACCTCAGGAAAAAGACATTTATAAGAACATGCGGCTACTCAAGCAGAAAGACAAATTAAACCAGGCCAAAACAATATCAGAATTAAAAGCCTACAACTATGTTAAACAACCACAGTATAGTTTTGTTAAAGATTGGAAAGAAAAGTAATTTCACAATTTAAATATTCTATATTTATTTAGAGTACTGTATGTATATAATTAGAAGAAACTTTATTCAGAGTAACTAGTAACATTTACTGTCAAATTAATGGATTTTTCCAAATGGATAACATTTCTTCATTGTTGAAGATTATAGTGGTGTGGCAGATTTATACTTGATTTAAAATATTTCTTTTTACCATATTTTATGGCAAGTTTTGGCATTTTCTTTTGGTCTACATTGTGCAAAAACTATTTTTTACTTTCTATAGTCCAGTACATTATAAAATGATGAAATCATAGATTTTTTTTTTTGAGTATCTGTCTATTTTGTCAGTTAAGAGTAGTAGTAGTAGTAGTAGTGATTTATTAGTAGTACAGTTTGTTGCTATATGTATGTCTGTATACTAAATACATATTAAAAACACTTTCATTCATACCTTGGTGCTAGTATGGATTGGGCTTGATGTTGGATTTGACAAGAATTTTAATTGGTGAAAATCATTTAACCAAGTGTTTGTAATTTCGATAAGATATCAATGTTATAATAAACAGTTTTTGTTTTTGTATAAGTTTACAACTGTCATTCATGCTATGGCAGTGAAACAAATTTTAGATATTGACTAAATAGTTTTTGGCATTAAAAACTGATTTCATTGTGATGCTATTGCTGTACAGTATGTTAGATCATATTTACATCTATATACTTAATTTAGTTTTTTAATGTTTGTAATTTACTGATTTCATTGTGATGCTCTTGTATATAGTATGTTAG
Organism: Anneissia japonica; assembly: GCF_011630105.1. Classification (NCBI taxonomy): domain Eukaryota; kingdom Metazoa; phylum Echinodermata; class Crinoidea; order Comatulida; family Comatulidae; genus Anneissia; species Anneissia japonica. The sequence continues at coordinate 77,077 of NW_022698619.1, read as the reverse complement.
ATCAAATGTACATTATCTACTGTATTGTTAATGTTTGTATTGCTGTTTTCATTATGATGCAATTGTATGTTAGACCCAAACTATATTTATGTACAGTATTGCATTTAGATAGTTATTTGTACTACTGATTTCATTGTGATGCTACAGTAGTATATAGGCTACAGATGAAAGTACATTTATATTATGTACCTATTTAAGGTAAATAATATTTTTCACCTCACAAACTTGCACAGGTTAATACTGTCATTTTTGACAAATAATATAATGTATAATTGAGATTTGCCACTGCAAAAAAGATAATATAGATACTCTTATGACCAAAACATGTTTAGACTTACTTTTTGTTTAACCCATTTTGCATTGCCGTTTAATTAATTAGATGTCATTTTAGTACACAAAATATGTACATAATTCAACTGTAAAAATACCAACTTTATTTACATTTTGTGTTGGCAAACCTCAGTTTAAAAACAGGGTAAAAAATATATGGATGTTCATGCTAATGTCAACAATATACAGTAGTATTATTCACATTGTCATTTACTATTGCTGTGTACCCATTAAGGGTCGATACTTTTGTTACAGAATGGGTTAAATTATACTAGGTATTTATACAGCTCTCCACACTTGTGCTTTATTTGCTAAGTTAACAATAAATTATTTTATATAAATGCAATAAACTTACTTTAAAATCTATTATTTAGATGCAATGAACTTACTTTAAAGTGTATGATTTAGTTTTGATACTGTTAATCATACTGTGTACCAAAGATGCATATTTTTAATATTTTATCATAAAATTAAGTCGTAGAAAAAAACTGTTTAACACCTTGAATTTGTTTCTAATAAATTAAACAAAAACCGGATGTTATTGTTGCATTGTATTATTTCTGTTAAACATTTGTGTGTGTGAGCATGGAGCATGGAGTATGGTGAAAGTAGTTCCAGTTTACTGTCTGCCTGTGAAAATTGATTCTGTTTATCTAATTACTTCACACTTATCTGATATCCTGTGGAGCTGGTAATTAACTCAAGGACACTACACCCTGGTTGCAAAAGGCAAATTTTGGTAAAGGAGGATGGAACCTCATGAAAAAAGTGAAAAAAAGCCTATGTTACCCATTAAAGGTTCGTCATGTGAACAGTTAAAATCTTTTCTTAAATTTACACCAGTTAACCAGATATATTAGATCTACTTATACACCAAATTTCAGCTTTGGTTCTCAGCTCCTTCATGGTTAGATACTATGTTGAATACTACACATATTGTAACATAATCGGAAATAAGGCCACGTAAAATAAAACAATTGGTTAGCATCCCCGCCCGACCGTTGGAAAAGCCCCCGACCTGAATTTTTTTTTTTTTTTTTACAAAACTCCCTCTCCCGAAGGCAATTTATATAGGTCTAGGCTTGTTTACCATCCGTCCGAACGCCAGCCGACTGGGCTTATCCCTGCAGTTCCATCATCGTCCCGTCTAGGCCTAGGCTAGCCTAGTCCTTGCTTCTATCTAGAAAAGGCCTAGTCTTATGGTAGTAGTATAAAAAGAGTGTATTTGTATACACGGTACAGCCGATGCAAAGCATTAAGATTTACTCGGGATTAGGTTTATATTAGCAAACTAAACTCCGATCCGATGCTTACGTGTCATGCCTTGTGCAGAAAAGTCGGCCAATCAGCGCGTTGGTATTTCCATCACTTTGGAAGTAGACATCCACAGCGCGAAAGAGAAACAAGGAGGAACCGCTCTGTGGTGACCGGAGACCAGACAATAAACATGGCTGCGCCCATCAGTTTAAAACTGTGGCATGTTCACTTCTTACCTGTGTCCAATATTTCACGAAATAAAATTTTAAAGATAAACTAAATAAAACAAATATTTCACGCTATTTCATAGTAGGACAGCATAGATAAATTTATTACTGGAAATATAGTTGCGAGATAGTGCATGCGTATATTAGCGAGCGAGCCGTCCGGCCGTCTTTTGGACTGCTTACAATTATTTAGGACGGCAACTTTTACCGTGACGGCTTGGACGGCTTGGCTTAATCAGCTCGGCCTAGCTTAATTGGGCCTGGTCTACCTTTAGCAAATTCTTTATTCTTCAAATCTATCGAATGTTACATTAAACTAAAGGTAAATCATATTTACGTTTGATAAAAACAACATTTATTGATTGAATGTACGTTTTCGTACCAATAATCGATGGGGATTACTAATGAAGGGCGTGGCCCGTCATCGGCTCAGTGCCACGCCCACTGGCTTCCATTTTGGAAAAACAAAATAGGCCGTCTATTTTGTTTTTCTGGCGAAACCCCTGCATGGCATCAATGATGACTGTTGTGTTGTTCCAACAACAAACCCAGTATGGTCCAGTTATAATTAATTAATGTCCAACAAACACAAACTTAAACACAAAGCATGGAATATTCACATGCTGGTACAGTGACGTGATGTTTCCAAACAGCTGGTCCAACTAGATGTCAAAGTGTTTCTCAGCATAAACGTAGCACATGATACTAGTCAAACTCAATAACAGTATTCACTATTGAGTATTATCACTATATGTACATAAACAATCACAAATAGTAATCTATTGTACAAAATGCCAGTTCAAAAATTACGTTTCTGTTTATGAATGGACAATGAATTATTATACTACTATGACAAACTTCAATCTTCTTATTTTGCTGTTGTTATTTTTATTTTTAATTTCACATCCAACAGCAATTACACTCGCCACTTAGGATGGAATGCTTTATGAACCTGTTATCGATATCATCAGTTCTATAATAAAAAATAATAAACATATAAACAATGTATATGCAATGTTGCATGTTTTAAAACTTCATATACTGTATAGGGATTTCAATATGACTGTTTTTCATATAGGCAAAGCTGATCTGCTTGCTATAGATGAATTACATGATTTCTTGTATCCAATTTTGGCCTCTGTTGTTTTCCTCTTCTTTGTTTTGCTAATTTTCCTTCTGACGCTGGTTTTTCATGTTCTACGAGAGAAAAAAAAAAAAAAAAAAAAACCTCCCTCTCTACCATGAAATTTGATACCAAAAGGATGCTAACCAATTATTTTTTTTACTTGGCCTAACTAAATTTTTTAAGAGTTGGGTAATTCCATGCCATGGGATCATAGATTTTTAAAATTTTTTATACTGACAGTTATTCATGTGAATTGAAAACCTGAAATTTTTAGACTCCAATTCCTGTTTGTTTTCCCATAGCGGCAGTTTGATGTAAAAGGGGGCGTGGCACAAATTAGTGCACTGTGAAATTAACTTTGATTTTCTTATGCTAATATCTTTGGAAGTATTGCGCCTATAACCTTCAGATTTTGTGGTGTAGGACATCTTTTGCTGCTGATTTCAAATCTGCAATCAGAAAAGTTGTAGCATGTACCATTGCGGAATAGCAATGGTCTACAAATGGGACAAAAACCTGTCTGGATCAACTTTTTGCATTTTTGGAGAACATTTTCTGGGGAAAATAAGCTTAGTTATGTTTATAACTATATATATGTAAGTACTACTGGGTGTGGGTTATGATTCCTAAAAAATTTCCAGATTAAAAAAGTTTTTCTTTTTGAGTTACAGCTACCTGAACAATGGTCCAGACAGGTTTTTGTCCATTTTTAAACCATTGCTTTTCTAAATTGGTACATGCTACAACTTTTCTGATTGCAGATTTGGAATCAGCAGTAAAAGTTGTTCTACACCACAAAATCTGTAGGTTATAGGCGTTGAACTTCCGAAGATATAGGGATATGAAAAATCCAAGTTAAGTTTGCAGCGGACTATTTTGTGCACACATTCCCTTTATGTCAAAATGCTGCTACGGGAAAATTAACAGGAATTGGAGTCTCAAAATTCCAGGTTTTTCAATTCACATGAATATCTGTCATTGTGCAAAAAATCTAAGACCCATGGCATAGAATAACCCAAGTCTTAGCAAGGTAATTCAACAGAAGGACGCACATCTCCGCTCTCGAACCAAGCGCGTGCGTACAGTCCTTTGATCTTTACTGTGGCATCGACAATCCGATACTAGTTGCGAGTATAGCCGTCAATTAATAGTCTATGCATGCCATTCGTTTTATGGTGTTAGTTTTTATTTTATTAATTTTGGGTACTTCGCAATGTCTGTTACATCTGATTTTTTTTTACCGTGAGCTTGTTAAATGCTTCTATAAACTGCAATTTGATTTGTGAAATTTAGCAATTTAAAATTTACGAATTTTATAAAATTTCATGTTCTTATGTAACATTAATCTGTCGTTTTGACAATGTTGGCATTAGGTGCTGAAAACGAACATTTGAGTATATACAGAAAATTTATTAATTTTTTCTGCGAAGTAAGTCTCATGAACGACAATTCACCACAATGGTAAAATTAATGTTGAAATGAAGAATATATTTCAGTCTAATGTTAGTGCAAAATATCATTAGTCCTTTGTAATCCGCCGCACGACGCGCGGTTATCATGGCAACTAACATGCGCGTGGGTACTTCGTCACATACGCTGACGGTTTATGGTCTGGTTGCTATGGTTTTTGTGACGTTCAGCGTGTAGGGACGCACGTATGCCAGAGTTATAACCTTTGATGTTCCGAGATGTGCGTCCTTCTGTTGAATTGCCTTGGTCTTAGCAACTTTCGTTATTTCCGATTATGTTAAAATATGTGTCTGGACCATTGTTCAGGTAGCCGTAACTCGGAAAGTAAATCTTTTTTAATCTCCAAATTTTTAGGAATCCTAACCCACCAGTATTACCAGTATATACACAGTAATAAACTTAACTAAACTTAAAATTTGCCCCAGATACAGCCCTCTAAAAATGCGAAAAGTTTGTCCAGGCAGGTTTTTGTCCCATTTTTAGACCATTGCTATTCCACATTGGTACATGCTACAACTTTTCTGATTGCAGATTTGGAATCAGCAGCAAAAGATGTCCTACACCACAAAATCTGAAAGTTATAGCCGCAATACTTCCAAAGATATTAGCATAAGAAAATCAAAGTTAATTTCACAGTGCACTAATTTGTGCCACGCCCCCTTTTACATCAAACTGCCGCTATGGGAAAACAAACAGGAATTGGAGTCTAAAAATTTCAGGTTTTTCAATTCACATGAATAACTGTCAGTATAAAAAATTTTAAAAATCTATGATCCCATGGCATGGAATTACCTAACTCTTAAAAAATTTAGTTATTTCCGATTATGTTACAATATGTGTAGTTTTCAACATAGTATCTAACCATGAAGGAGCTGGGAACCAAAGCTGAAATTTGGTGTGTAAGTAGATCTAATATATCTGGTTAACTGGTGTAAATTTAAGAAAAGATTTTAATGGTCCACATGACGAACCGTTAATGGGAAACATAGGCTTTTTTAGGGCTGGTCCCAACTTTGAATGGATGCCATTCCATTTTAATTTGATCAGCCTGTGCTTGCTTGTGGCTAGAGGCAACTACCCATAGATAATATATCTGTAATTTAAGATGTATACACTCACTCATATGGACACAGGGTGACATTGAAAATCACAAAAAAATTGCGTCGTTAAACAAAGTGGCTATTTTGAGTGCAGGTAACTTCAAAAGAGGAGGGATAACAGTTAATCTGATGCCATATTTGTGTAATATGGAGGAATATTTAGTTAGAATACCAAGTTTGACCTTGATAGCTATTACCAATCCTGAGTTATAAGCTTCCAAAGTTGGAGGAAATTGCATTTGCGAATCTTGAAGAGCCACGCCCCTTTTTTGGGGCGTCAATATCTCGGAAACTACATATCCAGTATGGATAATCTTTTGTTTATGTTGATTTTTCACATAGTGGATCATTTTTAAGAAGTTTCATAAAAATCAGAGACGATTGACCTGTGACCTCTGGTTGATTTGACACGGAATTACCCATTAGTTTGTGTAAAGCATTGTGTGCATGTATTGTCTTGTGAAACTGATTGTCACCTACAAGTAAGACAGTGATATTTTCTCTGTTGCCAATCCTTGGTGCATGTTTTGTGTGCCTAAATAAATAAAATTCTACTTCCCTCGTTGTTGGCTGATTCACGTCTGGAATCTAAATAAAACTAAAAGTAATAATGAGGGCCATTTTTAAGTAGGGGTGACCCCACTAAGATCTAGAATCTAATCTGTTACCAACAATCGACAAACACCCAAGATTGGTAGTCTATAGTTCAGCTGTGACATAGGCTACGTTCAGACCTAAGAGATACGCCAGGCGTATCTAACGCTGGGCGTACGTTAATCCATGGCGTAACTAGCGAGATGTCCAGACTGGGGTGATTAAGGAATGCTAGCGTAAGTATTTTCGCGTGAAATATTCGTATTTGTAATTCGCGCATTTTGTTTTCTGTTTACATCTAGGCTTATTTTGATTGGTCAAATCCTGGCTGAGTTCAAAATCACCGATGTGTGACTGTCGTAAATCAGTGGTGTACGCTAATCTGGGGGTCTGTTGCTGGATTACCGTACGCCGGTGATTGCGCGATATTACTGGCATCGCTACTCCGCGCCCAAGTTCACACCACTCAATTAATGTTATGCTAGCGTAAGTCGTTTTCTGAACGTAGCCATAGTAGATTAAAAAGTAAAAGCTTCATCATAGAAAGTTATTTATTATGAGTTGACCTGAGATCTTACCCGGCGAGGAACTAAACCAAAATTTAAGGAGAAAAAAAAAATCACATGCAACTTTTGCAGAATGAGGTTGTATCGGTTACAGGCCTTAAGCGTTAAAAATCTCTAAATTTTGTTCAAAGCGTCTGGGATTTTCCCCAGGTGGAACCCGCTCCAGAGGTTCTGGGACATCACCCCCTTCCCTGCCGTTGGCAAATCTTTGACCACCATTTTTGTTTTGTGATGATTACATAAGCACGAAATAACATCATCAATAAGTAAGAAATATTGAAAATGTAGTGTCTTCTTTTGGCAAAATATATTAAATCAGTCTTATGGTTGCAATAATTATAATGAATGAATGAATGTAGCATCCTGATATTGTACTAGAGTACAATTTAAAATAGAATTGAATTTGAAATTTCCAAACATCTTCAAAGGTCTTTAAGGCGAGCAGCGGGTATCTCAGAGTTTCACCTTAGGTCCATAAAGTACAACTCAGAGATTATCTGTCTTTGGCCTGTGAGATTAACTTGAAAAATTATTTGGCTCTTCAAATAAATTAATTAAGAACCAGGAGTTAAGCTAGACTACTACCTAGTCAGGAGTTGGTGGTGATGATGTTCGTAGGCAATGCAGTAATGTAAAGCCATTTGCTTCTGAAGATGTAACATTAATAAACTCCATTAATGACAATCATCTTTATATTTAATAATAATAATAATAATAATAATAATAATAATAATAATAATAATAATAAATAATAATTATTATTATTAATTGACATACACCATTATACGTTGGTGGCAAATATCTTAACAATGGGAAACATATTGTATCTTAACTTAACTAAGGAAATACATATTGTTAAATAACAGACATCTTCATGAAAAAAATAACATTATATCATCATAAACATAAGTAAGTAACATTTGTATAGGGCTTTATGGGTAATTTTCTGACTAAAAATATCTACTGGCTGTAATTACAAAGTTTGTGGGCGTTGGCATTTTGCATAATTTTCTATGGAAATACCAAATGCCAATAATAGATTATTACAATTGATACGGTTCAGTAACTAATACCAATTGAACACTAAAGGAAAACACAACCAGGAAATAGAGAAGCAGCTGAATTTTGTCAGACATGCTGATTTTGCAGCAACAAATACAATTTTTAACAATTTAATTTCTGTAAAGTTAAAAAAAAATAACAAGCTTGATATTTATATTACAGATTTTTGTCTTAAGAACATTTATCTTTTACATCATACAATGAGAACAAATGCATATAATAATCTGGTATTTTTTAAGTTCTCAATCTGAAAATTTACCAAATAATGGAACTAAAGGAAACTAAGCTTAGATTTAATTTTTAACATCAAAAGGCTTGCACTATTCAATGACATATTTTTAGAATAAATCATTAAAAAAAACAGTGAAACAAAAAAAAAAAAAAATCAATGCTAAAATTATAGATGTATTGGAGGTTATATAAAACTATCATATTATTTTGACTTCTGTTATACAAAATCATACAAACACTACAAAGTATGGGCAGCCAAATGTGTATAAATAATAAAAACCAATTGAAGACCATCTCCAATTAAAGACCATTTTTCTGTGGTCCCAAATTAAAATAATTTGTTTTATCTGCATTATTCTAATTAGAGACCAACGCTGCTAAAGACCATGGAAATCCCAATCCCATATGTGGTCTTACTTATGTGGTCTCTGTACTTATTTGGTGACTCTAGATTGCATTTCAGGGTATGATATTTGGTCTACGGTAACTTCAATTTCAAATAAATTTCCAATAAATAATAGCTTATATTACATCTATTTTAATCAACATTGATTGAAATAATGTATGTCTATAAAAAATATCAATGAGGTATTAAATAAACTATTCTTTTTGCATCGTAAGAATAAGGCAGGTGAGAGTTGCTGGTTCAGTAAAATTCAAGCAAGCAATTAAAATAGTCTCTAAAGAAGCCTAATTCAAAAAATATAAAATCATTAATTTCAACACTAATTTACGATTCATTTAAATTGCTTGTTGATTTTTTTTACCTAAGAAAGTTTTAAAGAATCCAACAAAATATTGATAAATCAAATATTTATGACTTTTACAGAAATAAACATTACCAGTCACGTATAGTAAGGTGAGCCAAGATGTGACGATACAATCTATCCAAGAGCTGAGGAGACAGGGGACTGAAGCAGAGTTGTTGGGGGGGGGGGGGACATTGCTGATACTGAGAAAATACTGGGTAAGTAGAATTTTGGAGAATGTAATGCTCTTGCCAAACTGCACTGAGTAGCTGTTTTGTATTAATGTTATTGATATTCTAAATTTTCAGATGTTGTTTAGAATAATTAGATATTACTGTACTCTACTGCATTCAAAGAATTTTTCTTTTAGATTTTGGCATTTTAAAGCAAATCATTGGGCTATTAAAAACCAATAGACAACTTGGTTTTATTTACAGTGGTTGTATTCTGGCTATTAATTACTGTAGCGGTAGTGTTCACACTTGACATAGTTAATTTCTCTCATGGTAATTTTTACTAATTTTCATAATTCTATACATTTGCTACTGATAAATCCGATCACTAGGTAGCAGCAGATATTGCCATTATGAAGCTTAAACTTGGAGGTCGGGTGGTTAAGACACCTACTCCTACTTGGGGATTGGATTCATCACTAGCTACCAAGCGCAATTTGGGTGATCAAGTGGTTAAGACACCTAGTCATCTAGAGGTCGTTGGTTTGATTCACACCCAAATCACTTGCAAGATTTTTTTTTGTATGCATTTGGAATGTAAAACCGAGATACATTGCGACAGAGTTGACCAACATTGAATTAAAGTGAATTTTAATACAGAAATATATAAAAATATTTAATATCTCATTTTAGTGTGAATGCTTGTGAGTTTCAACAGTTTGAGTGAATTATTTAATAAACTGCTGTGAGAAGTCTAAATCAAAGAGGAAGAATGGAAGAAACAGGTAAACTACTATTTATAAAGTAATAATTGTTGGCATTGGCCTGTCTAACCATTTCAAAGGACTTTACATATTGGTCATAGACAACATTTGTACATACAATGTTCATCAAATATCCACAAACTGTTTCAGATACTCAGCATTTTACGTAATTTATTTAATCAAAATTTCAGAAGGTAATTGAAATGTATCAGGAACTTTTGGTTTTTGCTAAGAATTATTTATTTTACTATTCATCACATGTACGTTTATAAATGATTCTACAGTATAAGGTACAACAATTATCTCATAATTTATATTATTTTGACAACAAAAAGTTGACTTGTATCTTGTATTTTTAGTATTCCTCCTAGTCATCAATATTATTCACAGTAAATTTAAACATGCTGTGGAACAATCACATTTACTAGGTATTCATTTTTAGTTCCTATGCATGTAATGCAATAGAAACTACTGTATTAAGGCAGGCTCAGGTTGACACGGAACTCAACTCGTTGACATGAGCGCTCCACGCAACTGAAAGGAACTGACCGCAACTGAAAGGAACTGACAGTCGCACATATTTGTCGACATGAGTCAAGTTGAGTTGAGTTGAGTTCCTTTCAGTTGCCCATGTTCAACTTTTTGCGGAACTGAAAGGAACTGAAAAAAGCGTGAAAAAAATGCTGATTCGGAACTCAAAGGAATCAAGATGCATTAACTGAAAAAAGATATTATATTACAATGTTTTGTTAATGGCAGATTACTTTATTCTTTGTTTTAAAAAATATAGGCCATAGGCAAGATTTTTATTCTAACACATTAACAAATAGGCCTAGGCTAGGCATAATAATAATAATAATAATAATTAATAAATAAATAAATAATAATAATAATAATAATAATAATAATAATAATAATAATAATAATAATAATAATAATAATACAGCATATACTTACCATATTCTAGCTAGCCTAGGCTAGGCCTAAAGTGTAGAAAAAAGGCAGGCTTCCTATGCCAGGCCTACCAGCCTACGTCTAACTCTACGTACAACTAACTGGCATGCAGATCTCACTTCCAAAATCAATTTTTACGAATTATAAATAATCCAGTAATTCTTGGGAGTGTGCATTGTTTTTGAAGTTAGTTTTGTACAAATTCTTTAACAGTAAAACATTTATCTATGGCCTAGGTTTAGGTCAAGAAAAGCTAAATTTCTTTTTCAGAAAGTCCCTCTGCAGTGTAGTGTTAAATTATGAATTCTATCAAAAGTATGCTGCTGCATTCGCGTAATATTAAATTAATACATTTTTATAACATATTTGACAGCTGATTCATGTAAACATTGTCACGTATAAAATGCATTCGTGTATACTTGTTGTTTTTGTTTTTGTTTTTTCATATAGAAAAAGACCTTTCTTGTTTTAATTATTCCACCAGATTTTGCATGAACCCATTTCAAATAGACCAATATGCAATACACTTTTCTAAATTAAAAAAAAGGAGTAGATAAACTTCAAAAATAATTTTATTATTTTTAACCACACGTCAAATCTTACAAGCATTCAAACATTTATTTGCAGTTGATGAGATTTCGAAGAAAATGAAATCTTTAAAAACTCAATTCTGTCGACTACAAACAGGCACCATTTGTTTCAGTTGCTGGTCGACATTTTCAAAACAAAAAAAATAAAGTAGATACACTTTTTAAAATAATTACATGTCTTAATAAATACATTACAGACATTTTGCAGTTGATGGGATTTCGGGGGGAAAATGTTTTTAGTCAATAGTTCCTTTCAGTTGCCAGTCGACATGAGCCAAGTTCCTTTCAGTTCCGTTCAGTTCCGTTCAGTTGCTCAAAGTCGACATGAGTTCAGTTCCTTTCAGTTCCGTTCAGTTGCTTTGAGTTGCGCGGAGCGCTAAGGTGGACGAGTTGAGTTGAGTTCCTTTCAGTTCCGTGTCGACCTGAGCCTGCCTTTAGAATCACTTTTTACTGTGTGTAGTGTGTGTGTAGACATTTATGCAAATGCGCATGCATCAAGAGAAAGTTTTCCGACATTTTGTTTTTCTTGGAGATGCTAAGTTTCTACAGTGTTCAGTCAGGGCTCACGCTAACCGATCAACTGCAGCAGGACCTCTAGCCGATCACCAAGTCGGCATGGGCGATACTATTTTGAATTGGCGGGGAAAAAAAATCAACTGCAGTAGGCATTTTGAAGAAGGCCTAAAATAAAAAAGAAAAGTTTTAATACTTGCTAAAATACATTGTTTTTTCAGATCTTCATTTTTCGCTAACCCCATGCGACATTTTTTTCTGTTGTATAAGTAGTCATATGAAGGTACTATATCCAACGAGGGGTCAGATTTCCCCGATGAAAGCAAAGTGTGGTTGAGCTTCGATTAAAAGGTTCCGAAAGTGGTCCTGGGGGCGAAGCCCCCAAAAATTTTGATAATTCAAGGTTTCAAAGGCTTATTTAATCGATTTTAGAGTTTACTAATATGTAAAAAATAATAATAAATAAAAACTGGTGCCACCCCTCTCATCGTGATGAAAACTTAGGGTGACAGACGATTTGGCCCAACTGGTGCGGACAATAGGGCCCAAAAAAAATTACTAATTAATAATAATGTGGACCTATTCTTTGTGGACCCATTAGAAAAATTGGGTGGGACCATCCCAATAGCTGGCTATGCATTGTCTGATACTGAAATTTGAACCAAGGCAGCATGTTCAAAACTAAGGGCCTGTTTCTACTGGAAAGAAATAATCGATTAAAAATCGCTTTTATTCTCGCAGTAGAAATGGGACCAGTTTGAAAAAAGCGATTAAAATAATTCGATTAAAAACACGCAATGGATAGCGTGTTTGAACGGCAAATAACCGATTTTGGCTGTGCACCTTTTAGCTGCAACACAAAAAAAGCGATTATCAGGTGAAATGTGACCTCCAGGTCAGTCACTGCAAAGACTAGATTGTATTAGGCGCAAACTTTCAACAGAATTTGTCCTCTTGTTTATGTCCTAGGCCTACAAGCTAAAAACATCAAGAAACATGTGGAGCGACGAATTCATTTTGTAATTATTTTCTGAGGGGATATTGGGCCTAGGCCTCTCCGCCCTTTTGGGCCTACCGTTGTCCTCGTTTGGTCGCTTGTTCATTGTGCCGATGAGCGCAGCCGAAAACATTTGCCTTCTCGCCCCACACCGTATCTTACTCCTCGTCATCATGACAGGAATGAGAAAGATACTATCCTATACAGTTAGGAAAACAACGTGTTGTATAAACAAAATGGTGAAGTAATTTCCGTCACGAAAACCGATTTTCAAAAAATCAAAAATGCAGTTGCAACACGAGCAGGCTGTCTGGTACTCATTAAAAAAGCGGTTTAAAAAAATCACTTATTTTGTGTTTATCAGTAGAAACACACCCTAAGATTAGTCCTCACTTTTCTATTTGACGGTGTGCGAATAAGAAGCTCCCTTTATGCTAGGATATCTAGACGCCACAAACAGTGCATTTTTGAGAGACAGTGTTTCCTTTTTCGAAAAGTTTCTTTGCTACAAAAAGATTTCTTGGTTTGTTTTAATTCTTGGAATTACTGATATTATTTTTACAAGAAGATTGTTACAAAATATACTTTATTTTAGTCAGAAGATCGTTTTGCTATGTCCACTCAAAAGTCTTAGTTCTAATTGATTTAACTTTAAGTGAAGTTTATAAAATGAAGGTGCAGAATTAGCTCTAAAAATGGAAAACTTGATGCATCTGGTACACATTTTTTGAACACATACATGGTGCAGCCAGAGGGGTGTCAGTGTCCTTTTTGTGTCAGAAAAATCATTTGAACAACATATCAGAATATATTTTTCTTCTGGAGCCTGGCTATATCATTATCTGTATAGAAGAATAAAACATTAACTAACAATCAAATACTGAATGCTTGATGACTGAGTGGTACAATTGAATATGAACTTTGTTGTTTTTTATTTTTGCTTTTCACTGTTTTGATAATTGCTTGTTTGTTTTACGTGAATAAAACATTAACTAACAATCAAATGACCGACTGCTTGATTGACTGAGTGGTACAATTGAATATCAACTTTGTTTTGTGTAAGGGGTACACACAGACAGAAATTGTTTTATTCCGTGTGCTTCTGGTCACTTCTTTGTATTTTGAGAGAGCATGTGTTCAAAAGTCATTATTAATTTTTTTAAATATACTGTTTTAACTTTAGAAAAATGATTTATGCTATGGTTTATGTTGCTAATGAACAAATAATCAATTTCTATTTTTTCAGTAGATAATGGAGAAGTATCAACATCAGAAGCACCAAAGTCAGACAAAGGTTTGTACTAAGAACTAAATAAGTGCTTAATATTTATCGTGGATAACTATAATGATTGACTGTGTAATTGTAGAACGGATATTATTCAGTGTAATTCATCTGATACTGAAATTTAATTGATTTATTCAATAAAATATTGTATTTGTTTTATGGGGAGTTTTATTAATCATCATTTATTTAAGTCAGCATTTTCCCTCTTACAAAGGGTTACTCACTTCCACGCCATGATGACGTTTCATCATTTCGCTATTGGAGAGTGTATTGATATTACCTAGTGTATTTCGTGAATACTTACCTGTATATACCGACTAATTAGCTTTGATCCTGAAAGAGAACACACATTCCAATAAAACCGAACAGTTTGATCCAGGGTAGTTTGTTCAAACTGTCTCCTAAAAATAGTCCTCACTTCCGTATTTGACTGTGTGAATAAGAAGCTCCCTTTGTGCTAAAATATCTAAATACCACATGCATTTTTGAGAGATAATGTTTTTTTTTGGTTTTTTTTGAAAAGTTTCTTTACTACAAGAAGATTTTTTGGATGGTTTTTATTCTTAGAATTACTGATATTAAATATTGAAACGAAATATACTTTATTTATATCTTTATTTTAGTCAGAAGATTATTTTGCTATGTCCGCTTGTAAGGTTTGTGCTCTGCACAGTGGCGGCTCTAGGATATATTTTCTGGGTGGGCTAAGTTGTCCGACAGGGAGGACTTGAGCCCCAGCTCGAGCTGGAAGAAGGGGTTGAGAGGGGGTTCCCCCTCCCAAATGAGATTTTTTTTAAAGAATATCAACCTCTGGATGGCTGAAAATGGCACTCTAAAGGCCTGTTTATACTTCAACGATAACGATAACAATAAAAGAGCTAAAAGCAATTGAATAAAAAAAGCTAAAAAGCATATAGAAAATAAAAGAAATGAGAAGTTTTTACAATAGAGCGATTCGATAACGATTTATCAGTTATGGGATAACAACATATTTTGACAAATTAAATCAGATGACGTCATAATCATGGAAAAACATTAAAATCGTAGTAGTAGCAACGATTTTATCATTTTTCCATGTGATTTGATTTTTAAAAATATTTGTTATCGTATACACGATAAATCGTTATCGAATGGTCCTAGTATAAAAACTTCTCTTATTTCTTTTGCTTTCTATATGAACAATCACTTTTTAGCTTTTTTATCGTTATCGTTGAAGTATAAAAATTCCTTTAGACTGTGACAGACAAGTGTTGGCTTGGTGTGGGCCTATTTTTATATGTTTTATGGTCTGACTGCCCGACGAGCTCTGTCCGGCGTGGGGGAGGGGGGGCTTGACTTGTTCGGTGGAGGGGCATGTGGTCATGCCGCTTATGTAGTAAGGCAGTGCCTTGCAAGGTTTGCTTGCAATGGCTCCAGACAAGGTTCGCAGCAGCCCCCAAAAAGAACAGATCCGGTACTGGATATAATTTATTTATTTATTCTGGTTTAAAAAACATAAATTTCCAAACCAGCAGCATAAGCTGAAATGGTTAAATCTGATACCAAATCTTTAGAACCAAAGAACAATGGATCATGTATAGGACCTTAAGCCACAGCCATTACAAAACCTTATATCTTGGCTATTATGTTCAGACTAATTTTTCTGTGCTGTACTGTAGCTATGCTGTTAATGTTTACGTTCTCAATTTCTGAAATTTACTTAATTGGCTCTAAAAAACCATATGTTCGTTAGAGTTGCATTAATTGATATTTATTACCTACAGTGGCAAATTTTTTGACCAGAGGGAGAGAGGGAGTCTTGATTCCCCTTAAATTAATCAAAGGACTTCACATATTGGTCATAGGTAACCATTTGTGCATCCTCTTTTGCAAAACAAAAATATCCACAAACCGTTTCAGATACTCTCAGCATTGAACAAAATTGATTTAATCAATATTTCAGAAGATAATTGCACTGTATCAAGAATTTTTGTTTACTGAGGGCCCGTTTGAGCAAAAAATATCTGTGCAATTTCCCAGTTACATACGATTTACCGTTACATACAATCCAAAACAGCTTGGACACTTGCCTAATTACCTTACCATTTGGATTTTTTGTGACAATTTTGACCACCAAATTGCTGGGTAGAATACTGTGTATGGGATGACCATGGTGCCGGAGGTGATGATATATTGATTATAATAAGTTTATTGTTTTGTCCACAGTTCAGCTTGTGAAATTTATTAGGTTAGGGCCAAGGCCTAGCTGCAGCTAGTACACGCTGTCGTCACGCTCTCTTCGCCTCCTCACATGCACAATCAAATCAAAGTCAGATTTGACAGTAAAGCCATCAGCATAACCTCGTATTATTGTAGTGTATTGGTGGCTTATTAGAACTAAATAATCTTGAATAAACTAGTCAACGTACAGATTTGAAAGCAGCGTATATAACTGATCTTGTTCCCGTGTGGCTCACTGTAGGGTACGTGGGCCAGGGTATAGCAGCAGTAGAAAATAAACAAAGAATGGGTAGATGGGATAAGTGTTTCTCATTTGCATTTGATGACCTTTGAAATTCACTTCTATAATAGTTTCGTTACACAGTATTTAAATTGAGCTTAAACTTGTTCGAACAGTTGACTACCCGCCGAGTGCTTAGCGTGATTAACCGGTGAATTAAATTAGAATTTGTTCAGGATATTAAAAAGTATTCATGAACTATATTGTTTGTATCTTCAATTTTATTTTATCTATTTGCCACTCCTCTGATTATGACTATAATTGATGATCAATGGTGATCAAATATGTATTTTTCATTGTAGATTTGAAACATTGTTAACTGTAGTTTCTATTTTTGATGACTTTTACAGTCAATTTATTATCTATCACCTTTTAATCATAGGAATTTCAGAAAGCAATTTTAGCCAGCTGTTGTTGGATTTTTCAAGATGGTATGATGGACTTGAATACATCAATATGCTGAAAGTTTTGTACAACAATAGAAATCATGTGCCAGTTTATTACAAGTTAAGTGAAGCTACTGAAGTGATGTCCTTGCTACGTTTGTTAATTGGTTCTGGCAATTTGAGTCCAACGAATCTTGCTATCCTGTATGACACAATAGTAGTTACTGGACAATTTGGCTTCAGCTCCAGAATTGTACATCCACCTTTACAAAGAATCAGGGAACGTGAAGTGTCTTCATTCACACAATACAGACAATTCCTGTTGAATCTAGGTATGGTACTGACTAAAAGTGATAGAGGAACGCTTGATGTACGATATAACATGCCGCTGTTAGAGAATTATAAAGATAACTGGCTTTTGATTCTGGATCTAGAGCAAAAGAACAAGCTTTGTGAAGAAAGGATTGATGAATTTATTGAAGGTTTACCAAGTTACTTGGCTGTGAAAGCTTTGCTTGAAGGTATACTGCTATGGTTTGTTACACTTAAAAGAGAAATTTACCAATTTTAAATAATTAAAGAACTGATTTAGCATACTCAGTTACATAATATCCCATTTTAGAACAAAGAGGTTGATCATGACAAACATTAAAATCAAACATTTTTTAGACAGCTTCCATAACTTATTGAGGCATGTCTCCTTGAAGGTACAATACTAGCTAGAAGCACACAAAAAATTGTATCCTTCAATTGACTTCAAATATCGTTTCACATTAATTCAATGGAAAGAACACATTGATGTGAGTAATCTACTGTTTAGATGACAAAAATTGGTTGAATATGCTAAAGTTATGCTGAGTTATGCTAAATTTAATTAAATAATCATTTTCCAGATTTATTCACATTGGCCCATCTTGGATGTGTCACCATATGCATGCACTGCGCGTACAGCTTAGCTAAGCCTCTATGCGATGTCTCTTCTCTCTGCACACATTATGGTAGTCTACGCGATAGCACATCACTCATATCGGGGCATAAAGTGGCTCAGACTCTACCTAGCCTAGGGCGTTTAAACACTTGGTGCACAGAGTCTTATTAAATTACATCAAAAATATCATTACATAAAGTTAATATTAATCTTTGATATTTTTATAATGTTTATGTGATAGTGAGTTATTTTCTATTTTTTTTTTATTTTAATTTAATTAAAATTAGAAACGTTCTAAACATATCACTGCTATGTTTTTGGAAGGTGGGAATTCCATCTTCTGAATCAGAAATATTTGCGTAAGCGTGCGCTCTGTGTTGTTTATTTTAGTAGGTGATTGTATCACTAGGTGATATTTTTAAAATCTTAACTGGAATTGTTTCTGACCCCTCTCCTTCCCCTTAAGTTCATTAAATTTTATAGTAGTAAATTATCGGTAATGTGAAAAAAAATATTATATAGGCCTATGTAATGTGAGCCTCCTTTAATTATGATTTACAGTGTAACTGAGTGACCTTGCCTCAGACCAAGCGCACATGAATTAAGAATGTTGTGGATAGGCCTACAGTAATAATTAATGTTGAAATAAAAAACATTTTGTTACCATCATGGTAACTCTCTGGTTAATAGTATCGAGGTAGCAAATGAAAACACTGTAATTTATTACAGTATTATTTAGTATAATCAGAGAAGAGTGTAAATTACTCTTCCCTAGTATAATACAGTTTAACCTTCCTGTGCGACCTCCTGTAAGTGATCACCTCACTTAACGTCCACTCTCATATACACTAGTCCTGTTATCCCTATCTAATCAGTGCAATTGATACCTCTCGTAAGCCACCATCTCTTGTAAGTCACCGCCAACATCTCTTGTAAGTGGCCGCCACGCCTTTTTGACTTTTGGATTTTTCTTATGATTTACCTCCTGTAAGCGACCACCTCAAAAGTTTGTAATGTCTTTTGACAATAAATACAGTCAGATTAATACCTAACAATTCAGTTAATCTTCCTCCATAAATATTTTTAAAATTAAGAAATTTATCTGTTGCCAGGATATTGTGGACCAGCAGATGGTATGGGGGAAAGTGCAATGTCCAGTCATCAGCAGCAACCCCCACCAGCAAGACAATTGCTCTTGCCTCAACAGCTGCAGCAACTCCAAGCACAGATACTGACTTACAACTATTTAGTCTGGAATCAGCCGATTCCTGATTGGTTGAGATCAGCTGTGCAGGGTAACCGCCTGATGCAAAGTCTTCAAAGACCATCCCCAGGTAGGCATATTATTTTTATGTCTTAAACTAATTCTTAATTCTGATTTGATGTATATGTATTGGATTTAGTGCATTTGCATCCAATCAGAATTAGGAATTGGCTTAAGCCTATTTGATTTGACTTCCCATTTATGTTTCCATGCTTCTTCTCAAGTGTTCGTTGGTCTGCAGTAGCTACAATAGTAGTAGCAGGGGCGACCCACAGGATAGGGTTCATTCGGTAAAATTAAATTCCAGTAACTTAGAATGTTACATCTCAAATGCAGTGTCAGAATGTTGTGTCTCAAAGGCAGTGTACATGATATACTGTGACAAATGTAGTATGGGCAGTTATACTGGTGAAACCAGTACAAAGCTTAGGCCCCATAAAAAAAATTTTTAGTTTATCACCGAATGATTTGAATAAAAACTGATGAGGGAGGGAGGTAGGTTTTTTTTTTTTTTTTGCTAACCTCGCCCCCATTAAAGTAAATCAATGGTTAGGGACACATATATAAAAAGTCATAAGAGTGGAATCAAATTTATATTTAAAAAAGATGTTTTTGTTGTACCAGTAAACATATTTGCAAGAAACCATGACATTTTCAAGTGAATAAAGATGGAAAAAGGACCGTTTGAAATAAAAAATATATGTTGATTGAAAAAAAAAAACAAAAAAAAAACTGATTTTCCCCAAAAGTGATGAGGGAGCGGGTGATAAACTAATAATTTTTTTTATGGGGCCTTAGATTAAGACTAAAGTAAAGGGTTTTTTGTTTATTGAATATTTAATAACACAGGGGGAGATATATAAATCAGAAAATGTAATTAAATAATGAACCTTATGAAAGATAATGAAAAAAAAATACTACTAATACTTCCTTTGTATAAAATACATGTAAATATTTAATGCTACTATAAGATAGGAATGTGCTAATAGTAATGTTGTGTGATAGCTAAATAATTATGTTTATTTAGCTATGTAATTCATCTGGTACTAAGATTCAAAGAAATGTTAAACCTAATTTTGTGTTTATATTTCTAATGAGAAAATAATATGTTAATAATATAGTAAAATTAAATAATAAAATACAGGAAGATTAATACTGTCAATTGTTTGATTTATACTATTTCAGATAAAATAATCAAAGATTACTTGACAAGACAACTGAAAATATTGTATCAGGATGTGAATCGAATGACACCAGCAATCTGGCATAAACATCATGAAGTAGATATTGCAGAAGTATTCACTGAACTCAGCTTACTCAAGTCTGGAAAAGAAGATGGAGCACAAAACAAGTCAACATGTATAAGAAAGGAAGGTAAACCCACATCATTAACGGAGGTATTACATATTATTAAATCAACAGGTTCATGTAAGGTATTAATAACAGGAAAAGGAGGAATGGGCAAGACTACACTCCTCAAATATATTACTTATAAATGGGCTACTGATGATGTACATAATGCCTTTGCTGGTAAATTGCTGTTTCTGATCAATATTGGGGATATTAAAGCAGGTACAGATATCCTGGAAATAATTATGAAAAACATAAGTACGAAAGAATTAATTCTTCAGAACAATTTACCATCTAATTCAGTTGAAAGATTCCTGATCAACCATGCTGATGATATAGTGATTTTGTTAGATGGATATGATGAGTTGCATAGCGATGCAAAGGACCCTATATATCTGTTCAAAGGACTTGAATTTGAAAAAAGCACTGTGGTGATAACATCCCGACCTGACAACACAATTGATTTGGTTAAGTGTTGTACTATACATATTAAAGTGAATGGATTCAGTTCAAGAAACATAAAGGAGTATATTCATAAGCATTTTTGTTCAATCAATAAATATAAATTGGGGACATTACTAATAAAGGAGTTTAAACTTGATGAAGATGAATTTTTTGGGAATTCGGATCATAAAGAGGCATTTGACTTGTGCTCATCCCCACTGTTATTGCTTATGGTTTGTACCATGTGGGAACAAAAACAACATCTTCCGAAAGACTTGTCAGATCTTTTCATTGTATTGATTTGTTGCATTTTAAGTCAGTATAAAAGCAAGCGTAATGATAGAGCTGCTATTTTCCAAATTGAGAGAATTCCAGAGCAGTATACACTTGCCATTCTACTATTAGGAGAATGCATGTATGAAGGCCTAAAGGAAAATAAATTGTCTATTGACAAATATGATTTGACAAAGATGTCAAATGACTTACTTTCTGTAGATTTAGCATTGGAACTTGGATTTGTTTATGAAGAAAGCCCTTTTAACTCTGGTGATGTAAGGAAGATTTACACACCCCCACACAAATTAATCTCAGAAGCACTAGCAGGGTTTTATTTGGCTAATCAAATTGAGAAAGAGCATTTGAAAGATGATGAATATGAGGTGATCAGATGTAATAAATATTTAAATATGACAAGAGAGTTTACAGTAGGATTTCTAGGTGTTAAGGCAGGTGAATTGCTGAAGCATTGGTTAGTAAAGCCTTCAAAATTTTATTCGATAGCACAGAGTTTTAAATATGTAAAGAAGGAAAATGAAAAACCTGTACTAAGAAAATTAGATGAAAACATGTCCACTGAAATGAAAACATACTGTAAGCAAGTGCATGAGACATTTAAAAGTGTTCTTGTTGATGATACCTGTAGAAGTGAGCATTTTTTCAAACTTATGGAAAAATGTTGTGTTACATATGGACATAATCCTGGTGGACTTGAACATAAAATGATGTCATTGATAGATACATCCAGTAAAGAGTCTTTCAGAAAATCATGCAGAAGTGTTCTACTTGTTTTAGTTATAGTACAGGGACTAAATAATTTACATGAAGAGCAGTTTGACAGTCATTATCAAACCTGGCATTTTCTTGCATATATTTCTAATTGGAATGATGTAAGCCTCAATATCCTTTCAGCTGAGATGAAATCTCTTCAAATAAATTATAGTGACACTATAGTCTGTTTAGACTTCAGGTTTAATTCATCATTCTTGGTTCATTTCCTGACACATTCAAATAACCTATCTGTCTTATATATTAGCAACTGGCTTACTGAGGCTATACTCAGTGTAGTTACCAAAGAGTTACCCAAAACTAATGTGAAGTTGACATTAAAAGAATTTCATATACTTCACAGTAATCTACATGATATCGATGGAGCATTACTAGAAAAACTATTTGGAATGGCTCCTGAACTAAATGCCCTAAATGTAATCAACTGTAGTCTATCGAGTGATAGTGTGAGGGCAATGATTACTGGATGTCGGAACAGTGGAGGTGAATTATGTTACCTTGACATTAGCAAAAATCCCATTGATGATGCATTATTGTGTGATATACTTAAAGTGTATCCAAATATATCTAGTCTTAAAATAGTTTTATGTGGCCTCTCAAAGGAAAGTTTTAATAACATGGTCAATGGATTTCCTGAAATTGAAGTAGGTGAACTTGATTTCAGCCATAATTATCTAGGGAATTTAGATGGAGAAACTTTTGGAAAGTTAATGAAAAAACTTCCCAAACTTGTTTTTTTTGGCATGAATCATTGCAGTTTATCAGGCTGTATTGTTAATGAAATGATGGAAAATTGTGATAAGATGAATGTAGTATTGAAAGACAATATTCTTGGAGTAAAGGGCAATGACCTTTCAGATATTGATGGTAAATCGCTTGCAGAGTTATTAAGGGTAATTCAGCGTTTTGGTACTTTGAGTTGGAGTGATTATTCTCTTACAGCTGATAACCTACAAAAGCTGGTTGATTCAGTAAGTGTAAATAAGACATTTAGTTTGAATATGACTGGTGGCATCAATCTGAGTTGGATTAACCTATCTTCAATCAGTGGTAAAACATTAGCTTGTCTTTTTAAGATTTTTCCAGATCTATCATTTATTGACATGAGTCAATGTAGATTGTCAGGCAGTATTGTTAATGAAATGATGGAGCAATGTGATAGGATGAATGTAGTATTGAAAGACAACATGCTTGATCTGAAGGGCAATGACCTTTCAGATATTGATGGTAAATCGCTTGCAGAGTTATTAAGGGTATTCCAGCATCTTGGTACTTTGAGTTGGAGTGATTATTCTCTTACAGCTGATAACCTACAAAAGCTGGTTGATTCAGTAGGTGTAAATAAGACATTTAGTTTGAATATGACTGGTGGCATCAATCTGAGTGGGATTAACCTATCTTCAATCAGTGGTAAAACATTAGCTTGTCTTTTTAAGATTTTTCCAGACAAGAAACATATTGACATTAGTCATTGCAGTTTATCAGGCAGTATTGTTAATGAAATGATGGAGGAATGTGATAGGATGAATGTAGTATTGAAAGACAGACTTGATTGTAAGGACAATGACCTTTCAGATATTGATGGTAAATCACTTGCAGGGTTAGTCATTGCAGTTGATTATTATGAGGGAATTTTTTATTTTATGGATTACTCTCTTACAGCTGATAACCTAAAAAAGCTGGTTGATTCAGTAGGTGTAAATAAGACATTTAGTTTGAATATGATAGGCTTTGATTGCATCAGTCTGAGTGAGATTAACCTATCTTCAATCAGTGGTAAAACATTAGCTTGTCTTTTTAAGATTTTTCCAGAC
>NW_022698619.1:48891-51093 GCF_011630105.1 Anneissia japonica | reverse complement strand
ATAGTGCTGTGATAAGCTCCGCGGGTGGCCGTAGTGCAATTTAATAGGCACTAGCTGACTGTTTAATTGGATTAAAGATAAGCGATAAAGTCGATGTTACTCCTTCTGTTCTATTTTCTCTATGTTCAGGCTAGTTAAGCATTATAATCATACTTTTGGATGGAGTGATTATTCTCTTACAGCTGATAACCTACAAAAGCTGATTGAATCAGTAGGTGTAAATAATATATTGAATTGGAAAAAGGTAGATTTAAGTAATATTGATCTTTCTTCAATCAGTGGTAAAATATTAGCTTGCCTTTTTAAAGTCTCCCCAGACCTGATCAGTATTAACTTGAGTCATTGCAGTTTATCAAGCTGCATTGTTAATGAAATGATTAAGGAATGTGATAGGATGAATGTTGTATTGAAAGACAGGATGTTTAGACTGGAGGGCTTTGACATTTCAGATATTGATGGTAAAAAATTAGTCAGGATAATTCATCAGCCTAATGATGACTATTTTTATCATGATTCTGATGATGATGATGATGATTATGTTGATTGCTTTTACATGGAGTAATTATTCTCTTACAGCTGATAACCTAGAAAAGCTGATTGAATCAGTAGGTGTAAATAAAACATTTAATTGGAAAATGATAGATTTCAGTAATATTAATCTTTCATCAATCAGAGGTAAAACATTAGCTTGCCTTTTTAAAGTCTCCCCAGACCTGATCAATATTGACTTGAGTCACTGCAGTTTATCAGGCAGTATTGTTAATGAAATGATGGAGGAAAGTGGTAGGATGAGTGTAGTACTGTATTAACCGACAACATGCTTAATTTGAAGGACAATGACCTTTCAAATACTGATGCCATCAGTTGCTAGCATTAGTCATAATAATAAGGTTAATCATGTTCTTGTTGAAAATGATTTTCATGTCTTTTTTTGGTGTCACTGATGATATATTGGCCCAAATATATGAGAAAAATTACTATTTTACAGTATATATATTTCTTGTCAAGATAAAACAAAATAGATATATAAATCATAGAAGAATTTCATTTCTGTCATTAATAAAATGTACTTGACAGTGAAACATATTTTCTTGAAATCTATAAAGTATGATGCTATAAAAAATAAGTTTCCATAAGTTTTAAAATTTGATTGTACAGAATATTGTAAATTTTATTGTACACTCTTTGATGTTCCAGGGGCTGCGGGCACCACTTGTGATGATATGGCGCTCTGTTGCTGACACAGCCCCTGGGCCGTTTGTGCCAATAAAATAAATGAAATGAAATATTAAGAGATTGCCTTTTTACTTTTACAATAGTTATTTTTTATAATGACACAATTAAGAAGGTCTGTATCCAAGCCTTTAGATATTATATATGTTAAAATACGTAAGGTTTTGTTTAACTACTGTCAGCAGTTGTATACATTAGTCTAAATATTAGCAGTGATAACATACTCACTGCTGGCTAATCTTTTCTCACTGAGCAGGCATATACTCTTGGAATTTAGTAACATGCACAAATGCAACATGAGAAAATATATTAATAGAATTAATTTATTTTGTTTGCATTTTGTATTATTGTTTAACCCTTATATGATTTTATTAGCTAGATGCAATTAGATATTGAAATAGATGTGTGAACTACAGCCATACATAATTTTAGTACTGACCGATACATTTTCAAAGATTATGTTACTTGAATATTTAAATAAACAGTTAAATTCAAAGAAGTCCATGGCACATGTCATTTATTTGCATTTACTGTGTTTGCTGTATTGTAATAATAATAATAATAATTTATTTGGATATTAGCTTTTGAATCAGTGGCACTCAACCACAGGGGTGTGCATCCTAACAAGAAGAAATATAAAAATTACAATCAAAAAGAAAGACATCAAAACAACAATATAATCAAATTAGCTAAAACTAAAAGAGAAAATAATTCTATTTTCTCTATGACAAGAGGAACATCAGTCTCTAGATGACACGTCTCTCTCCTGCAACAGTCGTACGGAAAACAGAACGCCCACCAGAGACACCAATCAGCCAACAACCATAGGCGTAGATCCCGGGGGGATGGAGGGGATATATCCCCCCCCCCAATATTTGACAAGGGGGGGATGGTCCATTGTATCATCCCCCCCAATATTTTGACTATGTATGGGATAAAATGGAGCTTTACACACTTCAAAAGACTGTC
>NW_022698619.1:46063-48696 GCF_011630105.1 Anneissia japonica | reverse complement strand
GAAGTACAATAGACAGTCCATAAACAACTATCATCTTAAGAGAATAAATCATTCCTAAGCTTCCATGCTCTCTTAACATAAGAACATCATAAATATAGTCACAATGCACCTCTCCCCCAAGAACAATACACAATTTAGTACAAAGGTCACTTGTGATAAAATACTCCTATACATTTAGGCAATCAGAGCTTATTTTCTAAAACATGATATTCTTCAACTCAAATGGTGTTTAGTTGATTACATGTGAATAAGAAATGTTTTATATCTTCAACACCATTATTACACAATTGGCAAGTGCCATCACTATTGGGTACCCATTTACAGGTCCTATGTCCTAATGGAAGAGTATTTGACCTCATTTTGAATTTTAGGCTTGCACCCATAAAATCAGTCTGGTCAAGTAAATATTTTTCCATTAGAAAGTGACGATTTTCTTAACATTTCGCTATTCCAAAAAAGAAACATATGAATCAAGAATTAACTCTTTGAAATCCGAGTTAACCCAACACATATCGGATGCAACTCCAAGGCATGAATTTTCAAAGATTGAATCAATTTTGCAATCTATGCTTATCTAAATTCATTACATGATTAATGTATGTCTTGATTTACTTTTATTGGCACCCAACCTAGGTCCCATATAGAGCTTCTTTTGTTATGTGTCATCTACCTTGTTAAAATAAGTGGACAGGGACCACATTCAACAGTTTGCCTCTTCGAAGAAAGAGGCTCAGCAGCTGCCAGAAGGAGCCCCGGTTACCGTTACGAAGCTATCCAATTGGCGGCACAACTGATGTGTTTGTATAATCGTTTTTACAGCGACCATTTCAAGTAGACTCTTAATTACTAAACTTTGTCACCGCCCATAAATGTCCTTTTCAATTAGCCCACTGACCAATGAGTACCCGGTGTAACTGGAGCAGAGTTACTTGATCACACAGGGCTTTCTGACCTTTGCGTCCTTGGGAATAATATTAGTTTAATTAAGTTGCTAGGATACAATTTATTCTGGATTGTAACGTGCTCTTTCATTAGGATAAGTTTGATCGTCGCGAATTTATTTAATTTATTTCGAAATGTTCGATTTTCAGCTGTTTTCGCAATTTTTTCGCACATTTCTCTTCATAACTTTACTTCTACTTGTCCGATTTTCGCCATTGTTCTTTTATCCTATTCCATATTTAATAAAAGTTTTAGTAATCTTAATTTTTTATCCATAAGAAATCCAAAATCTTGTCGGACTTTTTAATTTTGTAACCGTGGTTTTTCAATTTTTTCTGTGTAAAACCTGTTTTAGCAGAAATGTGGTGAACCGCCCGAAGTTTTTTTTGTAGTAGCTCCGCTGATATTGGGCCGATTTTCGGCATTGTTGTGGCAACATGTAGCTTTATTTATTACCTACAACATATGTAAAGATCATATTGATTGATTAATAAATGACGTCGGACATGTTATTGTAAGAATCAATCAGTAGCAAGTCAGTTCAGACCCCCATGCTTAAGCCCATTTTACACGGAGCTTGCATGGGCAATCACTTTATATCAACTTTTGACAGAATCAGTTGCCTTGCACTCCAATTTACACGGGGCAATATTAGTGCTTGCAAGTTTCTGGAATGTGACCTGGAAAAAATGGCCCCGGAAAAAATGGCCCCATATGACAGGTAGGTAAAAATGGCCCCAATAATCAAATTATGAATTAAAACTGATTTTCCTGAGTCATTATATGCATATTTTTATCTTAACTAATTTAGTTTTTAAAAGGAATCTCCCCAATAATCAAATTCTGTATTAAAACTGATTTTCTTGAGTCAATATATGCATTTTTTTATCTTAAATAATTTAGTTTTTAAAAGGAATCTAACATCAAACAAATTGCCATTTACATTTTACTTTTTGCAAGAATTAATATTCAATGATAAATTAATCAAAGATAAATAAAAAACCATGAATTACACTTTTTATTTCTTTTTCCATTTAAATGTTAAAAAATAGCAACAACATAATCAATAAATCAACATAAATCATGCATTTATTAATACTAAAATAATTTACTTGTGGCCGATTTCACGGAAGCGGAATCACAATTTTCCAGAAATTCAATCTGTGTATTGGTAAACCCCACAAACAGTGGGTTGGTATGAGCATCAAATTATTATTTTTTTTTAAAGAAAAAGAGAGTTCTACAATCATAATTATTGATATACCAAGTCAGTCAATCACAATTGAATTGTTTGATTTTCTACAGTGTGTTTTGGGAGGTTTGTGGGATTTAGCAATACCACTTAATCCTACCATAATCACCCTACCCTCACAATCGCACGCCATTTTAATTCTTAGCATAATTGCCATACATAACTATATATAATTCTAAGCCAGTAGTAGGCACTTGGATTTAGTTAGTGATTAGTAAAAACCAAGTATGCAACTAAATTAGTTGCTTAACTAAATGTATTCCTAATTATTCAGTTTACTAAAGATAATTCTTTGAATAAACTCTAAGTAGACAATTTATTGCTAAGTTTGCGAGAAAGTAAGCCTCTCCCTTTTCCCATACATGAACTTGTGATTCAAACACACAATTGATCCACATGCTTTAACTACTGTTTATTTGCATTGTTTATAACATGTAAA
>NW_022698619.1:39975-45969 GCF_011630105.1 Anneissia japonica | reverse complement strand
TCATTCCTCTACTTTGTTAGTGAAATAACGTTTTTAAAACTTTTATTTCTACTATCAAAAAATGTTATTCAATGGCCATTGTTTTTCGATTATCTCTCAGAACATTATTTGCATCTGCTGTAATTGTTTAAAAAAAATGCTTTTAAAGAAATAAAAAAAAAATCACATATTGATCTCAGTTCAAAGGAAAAAATAAAACTTATTTCTAAATTTACAATTTTCACCTATAAACCTCTTAATTTCACAAAAAAGTGGGTTCTTTTCCAAACAAATACATTCTGCCTAATATTGTGTGTTTAGATTAGATCTTTTGCTTTAACTTTGGAAATGAGATCATTTTAGATACTATTTCTGTATAAACTAATTTTTTTTTTCATATTACTGTAAACCTAATTTTGATAAATTTACTCTGCACTACGGAATTTCCAATAAAAAAAAAGAAAATTAATTAAAAAGATCATAGATTAAAAATAAGTAAGGCATAACATATTTTTAGTCTATGTTAAAGCATAACTATTTTTACATAATGAAATTTAGTAAATCAAATTATTATTTGTGGCTTTTATTTATTAAATCAATTAAGAACATAATCTCAAAACAAAATTTAATGACAAGAAAGATCGACGTTTCGGGTCCATCATTCATGGAACCATCTCAAGATCAAGTAAATTGAAAAAAACTAAAAACAAAAATGCCAAGCAGTGACAGGAAGTAATTAATTTACATATCAATAGGGCCTACTGTGTGGAGCCACAATGGAGCTAAGCAATAATTAGCCCTTATTAGCAGATTAACTAGATAAACAGTTTGGCTTTTTTTTGGCAGTTTGTTTGTTAAGTGTAGGTTTCAGTTCTTTGATCCAAAGCATTTCTTTAATTAAGCAATCAAACTTGGATTTGCCCTTAGATAAAACCTTGAAATAATTAACAGTTTCAGTAGCACTAATATAATGATCTTTTAAATGTTGTCCTATGTTACCTTTACTGTGCATAATCATTTTTTTATTTAAAATAGAATTATTTAATCAATCAGTAACTTGTGTTTTTTTTTAATGAAATTAATGATTTTCGTTAAAAAGATGCTACCCAAGGCGAGACTTTTTAATGGTTTATAACATTCCCTGCAAGTTTGTCGTTCAAAACTGGTGCCGAATCAATGTTTTAGAGCCTCCCATCAGAGCCATTAATAATAATAATAATATAAATAATTGGCCGCAAATATAGTAATAATATCTAATAATATTAATAATTTAAAAAAATACTTAGACCTACTCCCAGCTACTCATAAGAGCTAAAAATAATTTATTTTAGTTCTCAAATATGCATATTCTTTATGTTGATTTATTAATTAAATTTTTGCTACAAGGTATTTTACAACATTTATTTTTTTTTTCTTGAATTTTATAATTGAGGGCCATTTTTTATTTCTTGATTCAATTCTTGCTTATACAGTATTTAAATATTTGAAGATTAAACAAAATATATATCATTTCTATTACCGAATTTTTCATTGGGGCCATTTTTACCTACCTGTCATATGGGGCCATTTTTACCGGGCCATTTTTTCTGGGCCATTTTTTCCGGGGCCATTCTTACCTACATTCCGACCGTATTGTCGAGCAGAAGGAGCTCAACTTTTGAGTTAAAATTTAGAATGTTATTTGCATTGTCATGAAATATTGTTTTGATTTTTAGTTTGTGCATGTGTAAGTGAACGTATAGATATATTTTTTAATGTATTTACATAACAAATATAGTAATTATGACAGTATATAAATGACGATATTCTGCTAGGCCCACGTATTCTCCTCGGTGAAGCTCCGGTTTCAGACTGATAATCAGACCATACCATTTTCGATGGGTAATGCAAGTGCATGGTAGAAGCATCTGTAATAGGCACATTTGTACAATGTTTAAAAAATATATACTGAAGTATAATAATAATATTACCTTTTTGTTTATTAAAAAGTACTATGAGCCTGCACCTACAACTTTCTCTACATTCACACAAACTAAATACTCCTATTTTACAATGTTACAATTCGCACGCTTCGACGACCAGCCAAATTGAATTCGCTTCGACGCGATAAGGTGATTATTAAACCATCTCCATGATCAAACCAAGATCAAACCATGGACCTATTAATAAGGTAGTATTTATTAATCTAGGCCTAGGTTTGTGAAAATAAATTTCCAGGCATCAATAAAAAACATAACATACACAAAAGTAGGTATGAAAACTGAAGTCAATCAAACAAATAGGCGGCCTACCAAAATTATTAATACTACAGGTCCATGTTTTAGCCCATATTAGGCAAAATTTAAAAAAATACAGGGTACCTTTTTTTAACTGACGATACGGAACCCGTCTGTTTCTCTCAGCTAGGCCCCTGTAGGTTGCTGTCACCCGCTCATGCTGAAGCTGCGACTACGCACCGTTTACAAGCCCGGGCCATCGCTAGGAAGGCTATTTCATTTGGTGTGAGGCCTATGCAGTTGAAGTAGTGGTACCACGTATTACTAGGCCCAAGTACAGTTTGGACCACCACATGCAATCATTTTATCCTCTGACTTCTGTTTGCATACATAGTGCATTTTGCGTTTCTATTATCGATCTCTGCATCGTTGACGCAAAAATCTAAATCGTCCATACTGTATTCGTATTTTCATGGACTGGTATTTTCAACAGTTTAATGTGTGTATGTGTGTCTCTCGATCGCGGAGAACCCAGCCGAACGAAAGCCTAATGCGCATGCCCAGAAAGGCGATAACGTAAGAAATAACGGTACCGAGCTTATCTTTTCATAGTTTATTCCGATAAATATACCACTTGAGTCAAGTTAGCCAACAATAAGCCAGCCAACAATAAGCCAGCCCACAATTCTAGCCAACAATCCAGATAAGATACGATCGCGTTGGACTGCAGTTTCACTATTTACTTCACCGTGGGTGCGGTTTCTTTAAGGTAAAAGGCAAGGAGGTTTATCTTCACCTTTTATTTTTAACTTATTCTGTAAAGATTTGGTTTAAGAGCAAGCAGTGGACTGTCTCTTATACACATCTAGATGTGTATAAGAGACAGGGCAATAACGTAAGAAATAACGGTACCGAGCTTATCTTTTCATAGTTTATTCCGATAAATATACCCCTCTCTTATCTTGTCGGAAAAGATGATTGATCAAAGGGCAATACTACGTTGTATGTCCTTCTTATTAATAGGTCCATGATCTGCCTTAACTTGCATTACTAAGTTGTGAAAGTGCTCAATGCCTGCTTGGGTGTCCTCATCAGCATTGCATTCGTTTGGGTGTACGGTAAGAATGGTCCCGGAAAAAATGGCCCCGGAAAAAATGGCCCCGGTAAAAATGGCCCCAAGTAACAGGTAGGTAAAAATGGCCCCAATAATAAAATTCTGTATTAAAACTGATTTTTTAAAAATCATTAATGCATTTTTTTAAACTGAAATAATTTAGTTTTTAAAAGGAATCTAACATCAAATAAATTGCCATTTACATTTTAATTTTTGCAGAAATTACATATTCAATGATAAAATATTCAAAGATAAAAAAAAGCCATGAATAACACTTTTTATTTTTTTTTCCATTTAAATTTTTAAAAAATAGCAACAAAATAATCAATAAATCAACATAAATCATGCATTTATTAATACTAAAATAATTTATTTGTGGCCAATTTCAAGGAAGCGGAATCACAATTTTCCAGAAATTCAATCCGGGTATTGGTAAACCCCACAAACAATGGCCTGTATGGAGTTTATATGAAAATCAAATTATTATTTTTTTTTTTTAGAAAAAGAGAGTTCTAGAATAGTAATTAAAGGGTTTGGATGGGGTTCGCAGTGTGTTTGGAGGATTGTGGTGTATTTGCAAGTATTTTTTCACCAAAAAAAAATCAACATTTTAACCAAAAAATAGGTTCTTATAAATATTTAATTTTCTTATTGATATACCAAGTGAGTCAATTACAATTGAATTGTTTGGTTTTCTACAGTGTTTTTTAGGAGGATTTTGGGATTTAGCAATACTATTTGATCCTACCATAATTACTTTACCCTCACAATTACACGCCATTTTAATTTTTAGCATAATTGCCATATTTATTAACTATGTATATAATATAGTATCTCAGTTATTTAGTATAGTTTTAGGCACTTGCTCCACATGCTTTAACTACTGTTTATTTGCACTGTTTATAACATGTAAAGTTATTTCATTTGATACTTAATAACAAAAGTGAATTTTGTGGTTATCTATGAGTTGCATATTTTGGTAGATGAAGTACTGTATGTATGTCATTCCTCTACTTTGTTAGTGGAATTAACGTTATTAAAACTTATTTCAACTATCAAAAAATGTTCAATGGCCGTTGTTTTCTGATAATCTCTCAGTACATAATATTTGCATCTGTTGTGTAACTGTATTTGTTATTGATTCAATTCTTGCTTATTACAGTATTTAAATATATTGAAGATTAAAAAAAAAAATATCATTTCTATTACTGAATTTTTTCATTGGGGCCATTTTTACCTACTAGTCATTTGGAGCCATTTTTTCTGGGGCATTCTTACCATAGAGAAAATAGTTCTATTTTCTCTATGTTCTTACCTACATTCAGTTGTTTGTGCCTGCATGAATAATTTCTGTTTCGAATTACTGGCCAGTAATCTTTTCCTTGATATCAAGCACACTTCCTCCTCTAATGCACTGTATTGTTGTGTCTTTAAGGCCATTTTCCTTGAAGTCTCGGATTAGAATCACCTATAATGACAGTTTTGTTCTTCTGTTCAGCATTGTGTTTCTTTTGTAAGTTTGCTTTGATTGCTACACGCTCTTTGCTTTGATGACAGTTTGTAGGCTTAATACTGTAGTTAGTAGGCGCGTCACTGGGTGGTAGACATTCAGTGGAATATTAGTGCACTTGCATTTATATGGTGGTTGAGCTTACAACTCTCTAATTGATTCTTGTAGATTTCCAATGTATCGCTTTTGTTCACTAACAAGCTCTGTTAGAGAGGATACATCTGCACTCAGATCCGTGATTAGTTTCTCCTGATCAGTATTCATTTGCATTGATTTAATTTTCAGGCAATATTTATGAAATTGTTCTTAACAGAGCGAGTATTCAAGAGCATCTTTTTGTACATTAACATTCCCACCAAGCTTACATCCTTTAATGCATAGTATTCTTGATGCAGTAATTTTTGGTGCAGGATGACATGAGATAGATTGATCAGCATTGCTTAGGTTGATTCCTTGTTGGAGTTGAACAAGCTGCCTGTTTCTTATCTTGAGAAGCCATTGTTATAGGCCTACAATACAGCAGTGTAGAGTGCTAGGCTTTGGATGAGTTAAAACAAAGGGCCAACCTCCTGCTTGCTAAGATGGGTGCTTGCTGTCCTACTAACCTTTAAATAAAGCTTGTTTAGCCTAGAATTTTTGAGTTCTAAAAACTGTATTTTTGCAGCATATACACATATCCAAACATGTTGTTGGTATGTACAGAATCCTGGTGGTGTGAGCAATCAGGCAATTAACAAAAAACTTCAGCTCCATGATTCAGCAACTTCATCTTCAGCTCCACCATACATTTGTAAGAGCTAGTCTAGTCAATTTATCTCTTCCTGGAGTCTCAGAAAACCAACAAGAAAATACCCCTCCTAGCCTATTTCCTATTGACATTCCTGTTAGGGAGCGTCGCCAAATTATCCTACCGCGGTAAAGGAGATTTTCCTGCGGTAGCAAGGCTAACTGCGGTAATCAGCTATAGCAAGATTTACTCAATGGAGCGTGTCTTGACTACCGCGAGCTACCGCTAGCATGGAGTATTAATTATCCAATGCCCAAGGCAAGGTTTTTCCAATTACTCTATGCAGCTCAGTCAGCTGGGAAAGTTACCGCGAAATACCGCGGTAGCTCGGAAATACTAGCCTAGGCCAGAAATGAATAAATTTGAAAGAACTTTGATTAAAAGAAGC
>NW_022698619.1:31926-37766 GCF_011630105.1 Anneissia japonica | reverse complement strand
CGCACACACAGTGAAGTAAATAGTGAAATCTGCAGTCCAACGCGATCGTATCTTATCTTATTGTTGGCTGGAATTGTGGGCTGGCTTGTTGTTGGCTGGCAGATTGTTGGCTAGCTTGATGTAGCTAAATATACCCCTCTCTTATCTTGTCGGAAAAGATGATTGATCAAAGGGCAATACTACGTTGTATGTCCTTCTTATTAATAGGTCCATGATCAAACCCTACGCAAAGACAACAACTTATCCTAATGTGACCGTCATTTGACGTGTACCACTGTTATAATAGTGTACGTTCCAATAAATAATTATTATATGTGTATGATGCAACATTTCATTATAACAGACATCGTCATATAGGCCTATATGCAGGGGCGGATTTGAGGGTGGGGGCGGCCGGGGCCCGGCCCCTCCTTTTAGGAGGTATAAAAAAGAAAAAAAAAAATGAAAGAAAAAGAAATAAATGATAGCGTCAGAACGCCTCAAATGTTATTTTCGGGAGTCTAGAACACAAAAATTTCCCCGGACCCCCTGCAATATTGTTGTCTCGATCGGCCCAACTTTCGCTTTCGCCCCCCCCCCCCCTTTTTGGACATCTCTGGATCCGCCCATGATATTTTGACCGAGCGTACTATTTGAAAAAAATACGTCTACATAAGAATTGTAGAAAGATTAAAAAATAAATGAAAAATAATTATGCACACGAAAAAAGCAGGCAGATTAGACCTATAATTAGGTTTTTAAAAAAAATGAGAAGCGATAAAAAAAAAAAAATACACGACTCGTAGGCCTACCAGGAAATGCAGTACCAGATATAAAATATAAAAAGTGATATAAATGTGAATATCAAATAAAAAGAGTATAAATATCTTTTTACATGTATATGTTGTGATTACGTGGGAAGTAGTACTTGGCCACTCGAAAGGTAAAATGTACTAATGTATGGTATACTAAGGACTTCTAGTGGGAAAATCTATCAATCAGCCTACAGTCACTGCGTTTTATAAAGTTAAAATAGAAATACCGTATTTATTCGAATAAACGGCGAGGAGTTACTAATTTGCTACAGGCATGCACTTGCGAATTAAAGCTGAATAAAATGTGAACGTATATAATAATAGGTTTTTAGGTATATGGGGTTGACTCGTATGATAAAAATGATAAACGAACAAATAATTATGTTAAAAATCAATGCTTATGGATAGAATAGAAATAAATTGATTTTGTAAATTTTACAAGTTTCAATTAAAAGTAATGTAAATAGGCCTGCCACGCAAAAGCGAAATCAAGTCAAAGAAATATGAAGCTTCAGAATATGCTCATTAAGATTATTTTACTGTTTTACATTTTAAGGCCTATTTATGTATTTATTGTGTCTGTATTTAACATTTTTCTATCTTTGTTAAATTTAAAGTCGAAGGTTTGTCCTGGTCCACGAACTGTTTATGTTCACTTGGATATGCTTATCTTTCATAAGGCTTCTAAGAATGGATACATTGTTTGAAGCAAGGAATCAAATTGTCTTTACCAAGAATCGCTCATCTATTTTATTTCTGTGGGAAATCTTTAACCTAATATAAACTCCTTTTTTTACAACAGCTCATGCTGAGTAGCTCTGTACCTTCAACTTATGGTTAATGAGTTAATAAGTCTTGTTGAAGTTTAGTATTTGTTTAGTAGATAATTTGTCTATTAATTAAAAGTTAATGAACCTTTAAAACAGTTGTTCATTTGATTTTATTTTGAATAATTTATGTGTGAGAAATATTTAAAATGCTTTATTAAGAATCAACAGGAGCTTATACAGTAACTGTAAATTCATTCTAAAACATTTGGAATAAAACAGTCTTATATTTAATGTGTTGAATACGAATTTCCCGCTAAATAGAATATTTAAAAAACCACTTTTAGTGCCGGTCTTTAATTAAAGAAATTCTAATTAGAGATCAAAACAGCCAAAAACCACCAAATCCTCTGTCTCAAAAGTGGTCTTTCATTGGGGGGAGACCTGTAGCATGCTGCAATTGAAATAAAGTACGGTATGCTCTTTAATTGAAATAACATCCCAATAAAAAGAGTGTGATCTCAAGTTTGAAGTAAGCGTTTGTAAGAACACTGATGCTGAAATAAAAAAAAATTTTTAAACAAAATAAGAACAAATTGAAGCTGAGGTAAAATATCAACTGAGGTTGTGTTTAAAAAACAGAAAAACCAACAAATCTTTCTAGAGTACCGTATTTGCGGTAGGTGCGACTATGTAATAACCTCAGTCATTGCCACTGTAAAATACGGTAATAATTTTAGAAGCTTAAAAATGTGTTAAAAAGAACAGAATAAGAACATGTTGAGCATGTAATTGGCAAAAAATAAGAACAATGAGCCGGGGCAAAATTTTACCGGTTTTTATTTTAAGAAAAATGTAGAGCAAAGAATCAATTTATTTGCTCTGCGTTAACTGAATTTTGTCGAAGAAATTCGTTTGGGAATATTAATACTAATCATTTTGTTTTAATTCCCCTACGAAATTGTCCACCAATATCATGAAAACCTTGATTTATTTAAAAAAATATATTGGTAATGTAAATATATTCTGTTTTTGTATTTATTTTGTATCGTAATTAAAAAGCTTCTATGATAGAATTTTCTAATCTCTTTTGTATTTTTATATTTATTATTATTATTATTATTATTATTATTAATATTATTATTATCATTATAGACATACACATAGAATTTTCCAACATCTTTTGTATTTTTATGTTTGTAACTGGACCACAACGAAAACCAATGCCTTTGCATTGAGCGTGGCATCCAGTATAAAGAAAGTTGAATAAATATATAAATAAATAAATAATAGGTATTATTATTAATCATAATAACAATAATAATATTAACAATATTATTTAAAAATTTGAATTTGTGGCTGATCTGAGCCACAATAACCCAATAATAAGTATTATAATAATTAATGATTATAATAATTATTATTTTTATATTATTATTATTAGGCCCTATTCATAATTATTTAATTAATAATAATTATTATTATTATAATTATTACTATTATTATTTCAATGCTTTCTAAGGCTATTTAAAAAAAAGCTATATCTATGCTATTTCAATGCTTTCTAAGGCTATTTATAAATAAATTAAAATGATGCTTATATTATTTTCATATTTTAATTATTATTTATTATTATTATTTATTTGAATTTAATTATTGTTATTATTATTATGCTCCCATTGAACACATTTTTAATGACATTATTTATAAATTATGTAGATGCCATTGTGCCACCACATGTGTTTAATAATACAATTATTTAAAAATTACGGTATTTGTATTTCTATTTATTATATATTATTACGTACGAATTATAAAATGAAGTTCCTGATATGTTGTATTTAAAAAGTTTCTATCTATTTATTTTGAATTGCACACCATAAGTTGCAATGTCCTTGATAACATTACCTTGTTCATTCTCAAGAGAGATTTTTTTTATCAGAAAGTATACTTGTATACATGACATATATTCAATTTATGAAGCATATTATTGAAATAGCATAGATATAGCTGGTAGCATAAATAGCTTTATGAAGCATATGGTTTTTATTATTAAAATAATAATAATAATATGAAAATAATAATAATAATAATAATAATAATAATAATAACTAGAGATACTATGTTCAATAAAACATGAACCCAGTCATTTTTTAAAAGATAACCACTGTGACCTTTATCCTCAACCTATGAACACCCCATGTTTGGTAGGAGTCTGTCTAATGCAATTGGTTCGTTAGTCACTAGCAATATTCGATAATTTTCACTATAGTGACCCTTGTGACCTATAGGTGAAAAGTAGTTTTTCATGTTTAGAAGGTCATAAGGATCATTCCAGGTAAATTCGAGCTCAATTGGACTATTTTGAAAATTTGACCCCGATGACCCTATGTAACCACTGATGCCAGACAGGGGTATAGGAGGTGTCACTGGTTCTTAATGATCAAATTTGATTGAATTCGGTTCAATCGTTTGCCATTTGTAACATTTTGAACCTTTGACCTATGAACTTTTACATATGGGGTGAAGAGAATTTTTTTCGTGTTTAGGAGGTCCTAAAGATCATTCCTGGTAAATTTAAGCTCGATTGGGCTATTTTGAAAATTTAACCCCGATGACTCCTATGTGACCCCTGATCCCAGACTGGGGTGTAGGAGGTGTTACCGGTTCTTAATGACGAAATTTGATTGAATTTGGTCCAATGGTTTGCCATTCGTAGCATTTTGAAATGTTACTAGAGAGAACAAAAGAATAACCCTTTAATGACCTTTGACCGTAAATCGCTGAACACCATAAATACCCTACCTTATGCCAATGTGCCCAGGACAAGACTGTGCTATGTTATTTGTGACAGAAGAAGTCTTTTATTTATTTTTTTGAAAGTTTTTTACCCTAATGACCTCTATGTGACCTTTGACCCCAAACAAGAACACCACATGTATGAGAGGTGTCACCGATTATACTGACCAGGTTTGGTTGAAATCGGCACAACCGTTTGGCACTAGTAGCGTTTTGAAATGTTGCCAGAAAAAAGATAAAAATTACCCCTTAATGACCTTTGACCCCTTATCCCTGAACACCCTATAAACCCTGCCTTATGCCAATGTATATATGCATAGGACAAGACTGGCTACGTTATTTGTGAGACAAGTAGTCTTTTATACGATTTTTGGTTTTTTGACCCTAATGCCCCTTATGTGACCTTTGACCCTAAGTTGTGAACAACACATAAATGGGAGGTGGCACCGGTCCTACTGACCAAGTTTTAATAAAATCATTTAATCATAAATAGAAATATCTATGTTTTAAATAGAGATATCTTAGTTTTTAATAGAGAAATCTTAGTTTTTAATAGAGATATCTTAATTTTAAATAGAGATATCTCTGTTACTTGTTATAGAGATATCTCTGTTACTTGTATCTTGTATCTTGTATCTATTGAAAACTAAGATATCTCTATTAAAAACTAAGATATCTCTATTTAAAACTAAGATATCTCTATTAAAAATGAAAATAGAGATATCTTAGTTTTAAACAGAGATATCTTAGTTTTAAATAGAGATATCATAGTTTTAAATAGAGATACTGTATCTTAGTTTTAAATAGAGATATCTCTATTAATAGAGATATCTCTATTTAAATCTAAGATATCTCTATTTAAAACTAAGATATTTCTATTTTCATTGTTAATAGAGATATCTTAGTTTTCAATAGAGATATCTTAGTTTTCAATAGAGATATCTTAGTTTTAAATAGAGATATCTCTATTAATAGAGATATCTCTATTAACAAAGATATCTTAGTTTTGTTTCCGGTGCAGAGCAATATGGGAAGAGTGTTCAAACTATCGGCAACTGAGGTAAGTTAGCAAGAAAACAGTTTCAGGCTCCCCAAAGTAGGGGATTACTCAACCGTATAGACAAATGACCTTCTCCTACTAATGAAGATTTATAGCCCAGAGTAGCCAGTCTCTGGCCTTGATGACTTTGTACACTTTCTTTTCTTGATTGTGTTTCAGTTCAGTTCAGTTCGGTAAGCCTATGCTTGTTTCGGTATACCTCCATGGTTTCAGGATCCCTATATCTGGTTATATAAAGTAAGGTGAATACTTTATATATAAAAAGAAAACTAATTCTTTTATCAAGTTACTTTTTAAAGTTACTGTCATTTGTTTCGTTATAAGATGCTTTAAAAATATGTTACAGCATAGTAAATATTCATTGGAGTACAAGTATAGCCTCTATAGAAAAAATTATGAAAAAGTTAATCCAATTAAAAG
>NW_022698619.1:28618-31323 GCF_011630105.1 Anneissia japonica | reverse complement strand
ATAAAATAATAATAATAATAATAATAATAATAATAATAATAATAATAATAATAATAATAATAATTACTAAAAATATTTAAATAATAATGGCGGGAAATAATAAAAATAATAATAACTAACAAAATTTTAATAACAATGGCAGGAAATAGTAATAATGATAATAATAATAATAATAATAATAATAGTAATAGAAATAGTAATAATGATAATAATAATAATAATAATAATAATAATAATTATTATTATTATTATTATTATTATTATTATTATTATTATTTAAAAGTGAATGATAAAGTCGTTCCCTGGACCCTGGATGACGTACATTGGCAAACCAGCACAAACTTTCTCTGTTCCCTAGGAAGTGTACCTAGTCGTTCGCTATTTCTTTAGCACACGAAACTAGTATAATTATTTAATGCCACAACATCCTACCAGTTACCCATTAATATTCCTGAGTAGAAAGAGACAAACGTAGATAATTGCCTTGCCCAAGGACACAACCGACTTCCAGCGCGAGAACCCCTGACTGACCTCAATGTTAGGATATAAATGTAACTAATTGGAGTGGAAATATATAAATTAATAAAACGATTAATATGACGAAATGTAGGATTAAACAAATTTAACAGATTTAAAATCAAAACAAATGGTTTGACATAGTAAATGAATATGAAGATGCAAAGGCTAAATCATTATTTGCATGTGAATGTTATATTTAGCTTTTATTGATCGTTATTACATCTGTTACGAAATAATTTCCTTAAATATAGCATGAATTTAGTACGACAGTGGATGGTGGAAGTATATTTTAAGGACCTAACTCATAGCCAGAATCCTTGGACACACACAGCTCTGCGCATATATAAACCTAATCACATCTGGAATCAATCCGCTGCTGCCAAAACAGATTCCTACCACATTTTAAGGTATACGCTATCCCATCAGACACTGCAACAGGAAACAAAACTAAGATATCTTAATAACAGTGTTATCTCTGTTAATAGAGATATCTTATTTTTAAATAGAGATATCTTAGTTTTAAACAGAGATATCTTAGTTTTAAATAGAGATATCTCTGTTAATAAAGATATCTCTATTAATAGAGATATCTATATTAAAAACTAAAATATCTTTAATAAAAACTAAGATATCTCTATTTAAAATTAAGATATCTCTATTAAAAACTAAGATATCTCTATTAACAATGAAAACAGAGATATCTTAATTTTAAATAGAGATATCTTAGTTATAAATAGAGATATCTTAGTTATAAATAGAGATATCTCAGTTTTAAATAGAGATATCTTAGTTTTAAATAGAGATATCTCTTTTAATAGAGATATCTCTATTAAAAACTAATATATCTCTATTAAAAACTAAGATATCTCTATTTAAAACTAAGATATCTCTATTTAAAACTAAGATATCTTCAGGGCCAGGCTTCCTGCTGTGCTAATATCGCCAACATTAGTTGCCTCTAAATATCGACCTTGATGATAGCACCGGAATTCAATACCTGTGTTGCATTTGTAGATGATCTTATATAATGTAAGTGTGTTGAGCAAAATAAAATAATATTTTTTAATAATATTATTCTTTAATATTGATATTTTAATCGGTTTCGTATTATGACTGGTCAATACAAAGTTACATATGCAAAACAGAATATGTGTACGGTAAGAATGGCCCCGGAAAAAATGGCCCAGGAAAAAATGGCCCCGGAAAAAATGGCCCCGGAAAAAATGGCCCCGGTAAAAATGGCCCAAAATGACAGGTAGGTAAAAGTGGCCCCAATAATAAAATTCTGTATTAAAACTGATTTAAAAAAAAATCATTATATGCATTTTTTAAAACTGAAATAATTTAGTTTTTAAAAGGAATCTAACATCAAATAAATTGCCATTTACATTTTACTTTTTGCAGAATTTACATATTCAATGATAAAATATTCAAAGATAAAAAAATTTTTTTAATTTTTTTTTCCATTTAAAGGTTAAAAAATAGCAACAACATTATCAATAAATCAACATAAATCATGCATTTATTAATACTAAAATAATTTATTTGTGGCCAATTTCAAGGAAGCAGAATCACAATTTTCCAGAAATGCAATCCGGGTATTGGTAAATCCCACAAACAATGAGTTTATATGAACATCAAATTATTTTTTTTTAGAAAAAGAGAGTTCTAAATCGTAATTAAAGGGTTTGGATGGGGTTCGCAGTATGTTTGGAGGTTTGTGGTGTATTTGCAAGTATTTTGTCACCAAAAAAAAAAAAAAATCAACATTTTAACCAAAAAAATAGTTTCTTATAAATATTTAATTTTCTTATTGATATACCAAGTGAGTCAATCACAATTGAATTGTTTGGTATTCTAAATTGTGTTTTAGGAGGTTTTTGGGATTTAGCAATACCATTTGATCCTACCATAATTACCTTACCCTCACAATTACACACCGTTTTAATTCTTAGCATAATTGCCATATTTACATAACTATGTATATAATAGTATCTCAGTTTACATTATTTAGTATAGTTTTAGTATGGCGAGCCGAGTTGTCATTTAATCATAAATAGAGATATCTTAGTTTTAAATGGAGATATCTTAGTTTTTAATAGAGATATCTTAGTTTTAAATAGAGATATCTCTGTTAATAGAGATATTATCTCTATTTAAAACTAAGATATCTCTATTAAAAATTA
>NW_022698619.1:15872-25214 GCF_011630105.1 Anneissia japonica | reverse complement strand
TTTTTAATAGAGATATCTCTATTAATAGAGATATCTTAGTTAAAACTAAGATATCTCTATTAAAAACTAAGATATCTCTATTTAAAACTAAGATATCTCTATTTACGATTAAATGACAACTCGGCTCGCCATATTTTAGGCACTTAAATTTAGTTGGCAGGGAGTAGAAACCAAGTATGCAATTAAATAATTTGCTTAAATAAATGTATTCCTAATTATTCAGTTTACTTTAAAAACAATATTTAATTAACAAATACTTCTTTGAAGTAACTCTAAGCAGAACATTTGTTGAAGTAAAGTAAGCCTCCCTTTTCCCAAACATGAGCTTGTCATTCAAACACACAATTGGTCCACATGCTTTAAGTACTGTTTATTTGCACTGTTTATAACATGTAAAGTTATTTCATTTGATACTTAACAAAAGTGAATTTTGTGGTTATCTATGAGTTGCATATTTTGGTAGTTGAAGTACTGTATGCCATTCCTCTACTTTGTTAGTGGAATAACGTTTTTAAAACTTATTTCAACTATTAAAAAATGTTCAGTGGCATTGTTTTCTGATAATCTATCAGTACATTATGTGCATCTGTTGTGTGACTGTATTTGTTATTTATTCAATTCTTGCTTATTACAGTATTTAAATATTTGAAGATTTTAAAAAAAAATTTCTATTACTGATTTTTTTCATTGGGGCCATTTTTACCTACTTGTCATTTAGGGCCATTTTTACCGGGGCCATTTTTACCGGGGCTATTTTTTCTGGGGCCATTTTTTCCTGGGCCATTTTAACCCGGGCCATTTTTACCTACATTCATTTAAATGTAAGTTATTTGAATTGGTTTTTGTATTCTCTTCCGCAACATACAAGCCGACTAAAACCTTCTTGAATTTGGAGGTTTTTAATAAGAGGAATCCCAAAGATGTCACCAATGAACAGTACGCATACGGTAATTGTGTTAAACATCGGTTTTACGTACAATACTGGGACAGAGTATATTCGTAAAATTGGTGTTGCGCTAAATTATTATATGAAAACGGATCGTCGTGTCTAAAAGCTATCGTTGAAAATATGTAATGAGTTCCTCCATTGGTAAACATTTATAGGCCTATTTAGATAG
Organism: Anneissia japonica; assembly: GCF_011630105.1. Lineage (NCBI taxonomy): Eukaryota > Metazoa > Echinodermata > Crinoidea > Comatulida > Comatulidae > Anneissia > Anneissia japonica. The sequence continues at coordinate 24,096 of NW_022698619.1, read as the reverse complement.
ATAGGCCTATTTATTGGATATTCACTTTTGTCACACGGGATCTTTGCTTTTGTATAAGCAGTACATGATAGACACCTATGGTATCCATCCAATTACTGTTTTAATTAACATACCCAAAAGGGGTATTAACCCGTGACACAAACTAAAAATAGAAGACAAGGCACTGCTCCAGCACTTTACACCGGTGTCCATTGGCCAGTTGGCTAATTGAACAGCGCACTGTTTGGGCGATGACAACTTAAAGTCTCCTTGTGAGGTTTAACTTCGTTACGTTATCTGGCTCCTTCGCTTAATGAAGCAATAGACCGGTAGAAGCCACACAGTCACAGGAAGGCTATGCAACCTCTGAGTCTATCTAGTCTTCCAAAAAAATAAATAAATCAATAACAATAATAATAACTTTAATGAAAGCTTGACAATTAGATCTGATAATATTAACTTTAAATATGACTAATAGAAGTAATTATGATTATAAAGCTATTTCAAAAAATGTATTCTCCTAACTTACTTTTTAGAAAAATATAGACATGCATTTCGGGAATGTTACTAGCTTGCCTTATTTTCTCACTTGGTGCTTTTGATTTTGAATTGGCGCTTTATATATCTCAGTTATTCATTATGAAGATTCTTCAGGAATTCCAAAAATGTGAACATGTTGGAGCTAGGAGTAGCAGTTGATCACGGATAGCATAGGATGTAAAAAGGAAGAGGCATCAAACAGAAATCTACAGAGACCTGACATATACAGCAATCCCATCAACCCACTTGCACATGGAAACATTAAGTTAAGTTTCAATACAGATTAGATGTTTACAATAAAATTCATCAACAGGATCAATAATATTAACCAATAAAACACTTAAACATAAGGGTCAAAATGGCTGTGAAGAACGAAAAAAAAAAATATACAGTAAATCAGGTCAGCAAGCTCTAAATTTAATTGTAACACAGAATTACTTATTGAGAAAATCAAATCACAATGGTCGAGACAGTTTGATTTTTTAAATATTAAATAAAATTTATTACCAACAAATTTAGGGACTAAGGAAAAAATATGCAACATTATTTTTGTAAAAAAAAAAAAAACTTCTCGTAAAAAAAAGTTCTTATTACCTCTAAATCTTCGATGAAGGCAGTATAATAGAGGCTGTACCAAAAAAATATCTTTTATAAATCAAGCAATTTATTAATCAATCAGCCGAGTGTTTCTGGAGCTAAAAATAAAATTAACTCAAACCTAATTAATTTTATGGGCCTATTAGTAGTTAAAATAGTACGTCATCATAATTCTTAATTATTTATTCATAATTTTATTAATTTTTTTTCCTCATTATGGGTTGAAACATATGAAGGGGTCTTTGAGGGTTTATTGAAATATTAAAAAACAAAAGGTGGCATTAATTAAGTGATGATGTGTAGCGTGACGTGTTAAGTTTGTCATGTTTCCTTAAAATTTATAGTCCATTATTTTGTGTTCTTTAGAGATTGGTTACAATGAGAGTGAAAATTTAGACAAAAGGGAGATAAGTTTGCCAGTGCTGGATTTACAGTCACAAAAGTATCTTCTTGACCATTGAATTGCCCGGGTGAATGTAATTTGGTGACGTAGTGTGGAATGGATGATTTCTATTGCCTCATGTAAAGAGTGATTTCTATTGGTTCAGACGTATCAGTGACCGCTGGCGACTCTATGGTTTGAATTACCCGCTTCTAACTTCATGTAATGCCTTTATTCCTGTAGTGTATAAATTTAGAAGAAATTTAGGGTAAGAACACAAAATTTGTTTCAACTACATACAATTTAGTGTTTACTTTACGAATACCTATCCATGAAGATCGTGTTCAAAATTGAAACATAATTTTGTTTTTAGAGGGAAACATGACGATGGAAACTGAACGAATTGCACGAGAAATAAATTCAGCGTTTGTGGCATATAAACTAGGCAATGACATGGAATATATAGAGGATATGAACAGTAATTTTTTTAAATATTGCGAAAAGATGTATGAAATGCACAATGAACATCTTTATAAATTAACTAGAGAAGTTTTGCTTGATTCAAATGAGAATATTAAGACGTTTTTTAAAGACATTTTAACAGAAATGTTTAGCGATAATATCATAAACTGGGGCCGTATAATTATGGTTTTTGTGTTTGGAGCGAGGTTAGCTGTTTTATGTAAGGATAGAAATAGAACTGATTTGATTGATCAAGTAATTCAGAATATAGACAAATACGTGAAGACGGAATTTTTGGAATGGATTAATATCCAAGGAGGTTGGGTAAGTCACTTTTTTTTGTATTTACAATCAATGATAAAAAACATTTAATTCGTGTCTATATACAGTCACATATCATCAATCATTACTTAAACAATTGAATTTGTTTCCAACTCTATAGGCCTATATATACATTTTTTTCAGAACAATTTCGATCAATCGTATACTCAACACAAAACGATAGCAGAAATTCCTCTAATGAACGTTTCGTCAGGGATAGCGTTAAGCCTAATAGCAACTTTGTATCTATACAACACATTCTGTTAAGGACGATATGTGTGAATTATGTGTATATCGACACACACTTATCCAGAATGTTTCTTTTGCCAGCCGTCAATTGGTGTATGAAATACCTACGGAACTTTGCTGGTGAATTTTTCAATAAAGGTGAATCTGGTCCAGAGTCAGAAGAAAATGGCAATGGGAAAACTACACAGAAATATATTTCGATGTTCTTGTAGGACTAGAGCGAACCAGGTAATCTGGAATACTGGTATTTGTTTTCATGCAAAATTTGATCAAATCATATAACGTTACCTTTTATTCTACAGTGGGAAACGTTATGCCAGTAATCGAGCATCTCAACGCGAGATATTGAAGGAATTCCCGGAAGAGCGTTTGATAAACGTACACTTAATACATGAATTTATAATTATATGATGATCTGTATAATTATTAGTTTGAAACAAAATAAATGAAAAGCATTCCTGTTTATTGTTGAAACATATATATGACTCTGTCATTTTTGAATTTACATCGTGTACATTTAGTGGAGCAATAAATTATAGGTAGGCCTATACTACGACCCTAAAATCCTGGTAGTTCAGAGGAGGTAGAATCAGAACTTAAAATGGTTACAATAGTGATGGCAAAGATGATGGTGTTGATGATGAGGATGATGATAATGATGGTGATGATGATGTTCAAAAAGACGATATACAAAATATATGCTTAATATGTTACATAAAAAAGTTACAATTATGAAGCGAAAATTTAGGTATATTCAAAACATGTAAATAAATTCAAATATGAATTTCTAATTCATGATAAAACGGTCGAAACTAATAAAAATTTATCGAGCAAAACTGTAATCAAAATCTAAGATAGTTTAAAACTAAACTACATAAATCAGTCAAATATAAATGAAATATACTTTAACTGATTACTAATCAAATAAAATACATTAAGAAAGTACTTAAAAGAAATAGCATTGTCAATTAGAAAGTAATAACCTATTAAAAACCACAATTAATTATCAAACATGTGCACAATTTAATCTACAAATAAAAACTTGAATGAAATATTTAACCTAAAGTAAAATAGGTTAAAAACACGTTTATGTAAAATAAAATGTTAGAATTTAATCAAAATTACTTAAACATATGAAGATCGTAAAATTTTAGGTAACTACTTAAAGAACGTTACCATATAAAACTATTTGATTGTTTGATATTATTGCTCCCATAATAATAACGTCTATACAAAATACAAATTCAAATGTATACAAAAGAAAAATAAACACGAGGACAAGATGATAACCCTATAAGATCGGAATATAGGGACCCTAAATATTTGAAACAAATTTAATTTTAATTTAAACTGCTATCACAATATAATATACAGTAATCATTGAACTAGAAATGTTAAAATAATAACCTAGTAAAATCCAAATTTACCTAGAGAAAATAATAAATATTTATTTACCGTACGAAATACATAAAAGAGTTGAAAAAACTCAAACCACGTAATATTATTAACAATTAATTAGAAAACAGAATGAATTAGACAAATGTAAAAATGTATAAGCTTAGGAAAAGCAAAATTTGTAAGCAATCATCAGTTCAAAAATACATTAAAAACCTTAAAATTTACAAAATAAAATAAGGATAAAAAAAAAAATTCAATCAAATCCAAAATACCGTATTATAACTAAATTAAAAACGACATGGAAAAAACACATTTGTATAGACGTGAAAATGTAAAAAACGTAAAATAATTATATTAGAAAATCATAAACTTATACACAAGTACAAAAATTACATAAACGTAAATAGGAACGCAATATTTTAACCAACACTTCCACGTAAAACCCATTTGTGAGCAAAATTACGTACAATACTTCAAGAGAAAAAAAAATAAACACTTACAAGTAAAATGCTTTTATAAGCGACAGCCATGTAAAAGTTAAATCCATAGAGCAAAACTTAGTCAAATTTAAAAACATGTAAAGCATGAATTCAAAATCACATTAAGAATAATTAAAGAAAAAATTAAGTTTATGTTAAGCAAGCTCATTTTTAATTAGATAAACTGTTAAAATTCATAGACGAAAAAAGATAAAGTCAGAAGAAAAATCACTGTAAGTTAAAAGTAAAAGAATTAGAATTACAAAAAAAATAATAAGATGTACGAAACGTAAAAAAATCTACGAAGCATTCACTCCCAAAATACTTAAAACAAGTTAAAATTGTAAAATTTCAAAAGTTCAAAACCACAATGTTATGATATAAATTAAAACTTAAAATAGAACAAATAATGCAAAATAATTTAAAGAAGGTATAAATATACGATTACAAAAATCCCATATACATATATCTGTCTCTTATACACATCTAGATGTGTATAAGAGACAGTTATCACATTGATTCCTCCAAAAATATGAAATATATGGTTTACGCAATTGTCAAACGCATGAAAGTAAGACACATTGGAATTAAACATAAACTATAAAACAAACCCTTCAAAAGATAAAGATAAACTTTTTCTCTCGTATTTAGATATTGCATATTAATACAATTTTAAAGCAACTTATTCTCAAATGTAATGATTATTCTATTAAATTGCAGAACACATTGAAGTTTGTCAAAATGCATCGAAAATGTTAAAATCACAAATTAAATTGAAATAAAGCATATAACACTTATAAGCAGTTGGTTTAAAAAAAAATGATTTTAAACTTCTAAATGTTAAACACTAATAAAATTGAAAAAGCTGAAGTTTATGTAAAGTAAATTAATTTTAGGCCTATGTAAGGATAAAAAACGGTATATAATTGTAAATTATTGTAATTACTTGTGTAAATTCTACGATGATTTGTATATTAAGTATGACATAAAAGTTATTTCAATTACACAAAATTTATTTTCTTTACATAATATTTATTTTTGTTACATAAAATTTATTTATTTTACATGTTTTTTGTAAATTTTTTTGTTCATACATTTTTTTAGCAGGTTTTATTTGTGTGTGTTTGTGTGTGTGTGTGTGTGTGTGTGTTTACACATTTTTTCTTTCACACATATTTAAATTTTTTTTTTGTATATGACTTACAATGTTTTCACGATTTGTATTTTTGCCTAAAAGTAATGACACATTAAAAGTACATTTTGATAAAATTTGTTGTGGTCCAATAAAAGTGCATATTCATAACATTTTTTGTGGTGTAGTATAAGAGACCACATGAGTCATGAGTAACAATAAATTAACAGAGCACTGCGGTGGGCTTAGCTAATTAAATAGAAACAGGTAAAAATAGTATACGTTTACTAAATTCTATATCTGTCGCGACTACAATCTCTGAAATCCTACCAAAAAAAAACAAAAAAAAAAAGCGCTATGGTTACAATATAATTACACAATATTTCCTTATAACAAACACGTTTTATCAACAAATAGAAGCGTTTCAAATATCATATTGTGTTAGCCATACCATCGTACTTAGTAGGCCTATTGGTACTTCTCGTAAAGTGCAATACAAGCAAAAATAACACGTTCTGATTGATCGTTTAATTTAAGGCATATGCCCAATTTGATAGGCACTACTAACAGTTTCATACATTTTACAACTACAATATATACTTTCTCTCTTTTCATTTTACAAGCTTATTATTAATAACGAATTAAATAGAAGCAGATAATAATTTTTTTACTATCTCATTTTTTGTGGTGAATTCATTGTTGATTTTAGTCGTAGTGATGAATGGCAAACATAGTAATGATCATCATCATCATATTCCGTTACTGTGAATAACCTCAGTTGAGTATAGTCGTACAATGCGTTGTACAGCACTCATATGTCGCCGTCAAAAGTGAAAGAAAGGGATATAAATAAATAAGTAAATAAATAAATATAAATAAAATTAAACAAGTAAATAAATAAATATATAAGTAAATAAACATACAATGGTGAATCTTGCGATCAGGACCGCAGAGTTGATGATGGCAAACGTGGGAATTAAGCCCTCTTTATTACCATATTATTAGAGTTCGAGAATTAATTTATTTGAATGGTGTCAGTTTGAGTATATTTACTCCACTAGTTGAGGCTTAGGAGCCTAGTATACAAAGTACAATAATAACACTAAATGTAAAACTTCAACTCTGTGTTGTCTAAATTTGCCCGTAAACATGTTAGTAAAACCAACGACAGTAATTCTAGTCCACTGTAAATATGATAGAAATGGAGAAAATTTACAACTGAAATCAACAATAAATTCACCACAAATAGATGAGATAGTAAAAAATTATTATGTCTGATTCTATTTAATTCGTTATTAATAATAAGCCTGTAAAATGAAAAGAGAGAAAGTATATATTGTAGTTTAAAATGTCAACTGTTCATAGTAGGGCCTATCAAATAGGGCCTAGGCTTAAATTAAATGACCAATCAGAACGTGTTTTTTTTTTCTTGTATTGCACTTTACGAGAAGTACCAATACTGAGTACGATGGTATGGCTACATGATGAATATGTAACATTAAAAAGTGTATGCAGCCTCCACAACCAAGTTCATCATCGTAATTGTTGTTACCGTCAATCCCACGTTTCCGATCTTTGTATTTGTTATAATATCACTACGATAGAAATAATCAAATTTTTACGGGCAAATTTAGACAACACAGAGTTGAAGTTTTACATTTATAGTTAATATTTTACTTTGTATACTAGGCTCCTAAACCTCAACTAGTGGAGTAAATATACTCAAACTGACACCATTCAAATAAATTAATTCTCGAACTCTAAATAATATGGTAATAATTACAGGCCCGTAGCCAGGTCATTTCAAGGGGGGTTCTCTGGGCGTGGGGCCTGGACACTGAATAAGGGCCCTGGTGGGGTCGGGGGCGAAGCCCCCGAAGCCAGAGCAGTTTTTGTGTTTAATGGGTCTATATAATGTTATAAAAGCAGTTATGTTTTTAAAAAAGATGTAATAAAAGGTGGTATATAATAAAATTTGAAAATATTTTCCGAGAATTGGCATGTTTTAATCACACCGAAAGACAAAAAAAAAACCTCATCGCATAATCAATATCAATACACATTTATTATTATAAAACAAAACAAGCTATTATATAGGCCTATAAAGTAATTTACAAAGATTTACTATAACTGACAGGGCCATCGTTAAATTAAGTCAGAGCCCAAAATATAGCATCATATTGAAAACGTCATCTGCCATCATGGGAACCTAAACTTTAATTACAATTATTTGTTTACTAGACCTATTTCGAAATTATTGTTTTAAGACTTTAACCTAATATAAACTGCTGATTAATAATAGCTGAGATTTGATGCACATTTCAGAATTAATAATCGTTTTTAGTATCTTACTGAATATTTATTGTCTACCAAATGAAATATGAATTATATATGAATCTTTAGAATACAATTTCTACAATATTAATCTTGTTTTTATATAGATAAATTTTCGATAAATACTATCTTTCATAAAATAAACGAAATTCAGCGCGTCTATTTTCATGTGTACTGACGCCATCGTCGAATCTCTGGACTTTGACGGCAAAGCTGGCCCCATCCTGGTCCCAGGCCAACCAATAATAATTAACAAAATGTATTATTTTTTTTTAAATATAGGCCTATGGCGCATCCTGTACATGCACTTCAACTTTTAAAACAAAAGCCTAGGCCTAGTAGGCCTACCTG
>NW_022698619.1:11005-15867 GCF_011630105.1 Anneissia japonica | reverse complement strand
AGTAGTACGTCCTACTGTACTTAAGCCTATGCCTACACTAGTTTGATGTCGTCGGGGTATAATTCTGTCTCTAAATGCAGCGTGACCACTAGGGAAAATTCAAGATTGGGTCTAAAAAGCCCAAGATTGCTTTTAAAAACCCAAGATTCGCAAAATATTAGTACTGTATATAAACTTCATTTAAAAGTCCTTCATTTTAAAGCTCTTTCAATGAATCATATTCTGTACAGTATTTTGTACTGTATAAGCAGCCTTAACGAAGTGTCTGCTTTTCGAGACCAGAAACTCGTTCGCTTTGGGCCATACTATTAGAAAATTTGAAAAACTATTACTCTGTGCGTCCGTGGAAAATCCTTTTTGGTGATTAAAACGTGATATCCTTTCCTCTGGCATTGTATGTTAGGCCAAGAGTTTGAAGTTTGTGCGCAATTTCAAACATTCGATGTTAACAAAGCCTCAGTACTTCACACAATACATAGGCCTACCGGGCCTTATTATATAAAAGGGCTTAATCGATATTTACAGAGTGTCTAATTGATCTGTCAATTTTATACCAGAGGGGCCTACAGTATTGCATAGGAGTATTTAACAATAAGAAAAATTGAGAAAACAGTTTCCTTTGAAATTTACTTAAGCGGTTTTATGGGCAAACAACAGAAGGCTCTAAATTTTTACAAGTTGACCAAGCGTGTTGCTGCATCATTATTTTTTCAGTTACGATCACTATTCAGGCATAGAGCAGCTGTTTCGTTACCGGTTGGTACATTTCTTACAAACATTCAGCCAAAGGCCAGTGAAAGTTTTTATCGATGTTTGCCATGATCCTTATGTGAGATATCGAGTCATGGTTTGCCGGAGTTGCGTTCAATTTAAATCTCCGAACTTCTGAAGCTGAGATATTCTAGAATGTAGGCTTGTATTGTAGGCTACAATTTAAAAACGGGTGACCAAATAATGAATTAGGTGCTAAATTTTGATTTAATACTGGGTAAGTTAAAAACAGACATTCCGTCAGAGTGGGACTCATTCAAAAAATTCTAGGGGGTTCGCTAGAAAACAGGGGGGTTCGCTAGAAAAGGGGGGTTCGCCCGAACCATAAAAACCTCCCTGGCTACGGGCCTGTAATAAAGAGGGCTTAATTCCCACGTTTGCCATCATCAACTCTGCGGTCCTGATCGCAAGATTCACCATTGTATGTTTATTTACTTATATATTTATTTATTTACTTATTTAATTTTATTTATATTTATTTATTTACTTATTTATTTATATCCCTTTCTTTTACTTTTGACGGCGACATTATGAGTGCTGTAACGCATTGTACGACTATACTCAACTGAGGTTATTCACAGTAACGGAATATGATGATGATGATGATCATTACTATGTTTGCCATTCATCACTACGACTAAAATCAACAATGAATTCACCACAAAAAATGAGATAGTAAAAAATTTATTATCTGCTTCTATTTAATTCGTTATTAATAATAAGCTTGTAAAATGAAAAGAGAGAAAGTATATATTGTAGTTGTAAAATGTATGAAACTGTTAGTAGTGCCTATCAAATTGGGCCTATGCCTTAAATTAAACGATCAATCAGAACGTGTTAATTTTGCTTGTATTGCACTTTACGAGAAGTACCAATAGGCCTACTTAGTACGACGGTATGGCTAACACAATATGATATTTGAAACGCGTCTATTTGTTGATAAAACGTGTTTGTTATAAGGAAATATTGTGTAATTATATTGTAACCATAGCGCTTTTTTATTGTAAGATTTCAGAGATTGTAGTCGCGACAGATATAGAATTTAGTAAACGTATACTATTTTTACCTGTTTCTATTTAATTAGCTAAGCCCACCGCAGTGCTCTGTTAATTTATTGTTACTCATGACTCATGTGATTGATGATTATAGCAATAGTTTGTACACCACAAAAAATGTTATGAATATGCACTTTTATTGGACCACAACAAATTTTATCAAAATGTACTTTTAATGTGTCATTACTTTTAGGCAAAAATACAAATCGTGAAAACATTGTAAGTCATATACAAAAAAAAATTTAAATATGTGTGAAAGAAAAAATGTGTAAACACACACACACAAATAAAACCTGTTAAAAAATGTATGAACAAAAAAATTTACAAAAAACATGTAAAATATATAAATTTTATGTAACAAAAATAAATATTATGTAAAGAAAATAAATTTTATGTAATTGAAATAACTTTTATGCCATACTTAATATACAAATCATCGTAGAATTTACACAAGTAATTACAATAATTTACAATTATATACCGCTTTTTATCCTTACATAGGCCTAAAATTAATTTACTTTACATAAACTTCAGCTTTTTCAATTTTATTAGTGTTTAACATTTAGAAGTTTAAAATCATATTTTTTTTAAAACCAACTGCTTATAAGTGTTACGGTACCGTATATGCTTTATTTCAATTTAATTTGTGATTTTAACATTTTCGATGCATTTTGACAAACTTCAATGTGTTCTGCAATTTAATAGAATAATCATTACATTTGAGAATAAGTCGCTTTAAAATTGTATTAATATGCAATAAAAGGTTATTTGATTTGATCAAATTTTGCATGAAAACAAATACCAGTATTCCAGATTACCTGGTTCGCTCTAGTCCTACAAGAACATCGAAATATATTTCTGTGTAGTTTTCCCATTGCCATTTTCTTCTGACTCTGGACCAGATTCACCTTTATTGAAAAATTCACCAGTAAAGTTCCGTAGGTAATTTATGCACCAATTGACGGCTGGCAAAAGAAACATCCTGGATAAGTGTGTGTCGATATACACATAATTCACACATATCATCCTTAACAGAATGTGTTGTATAGATACAAAGTTGCTATTAGGCTTAACGCTATCCCTGACGAAACGTTCATTAGAGGAATTTCCGCTATCGTTTTGTGTTGAGTATACGATTGATCGAAATTGTTCTGAAAAAAAATGTACATATAGACCTATAGAGTTGGAAACAAATTCAATTTTTTAAGTAATGATTGATGATAATACTGTATATAGACACGAATTAAATGTTTTTTTTATCATTGATTGTAAATACAAAAAAAAGTGACTTTCCCAACCTCCTTGGATATTAATCCATTCCAAAAATTCCGTCTTCACGTATTTGTCTATATTCCGAATTACTTGATCAATCAAATCGGTTCTATTTTTATCTTTATATAAAACAGCTAACCTCGCTCCAAACACAAAAACCATAATTATACGGCCCCAGTTTATGATATTATCGCTAAACATTTCTGTTAAAATGTCTTTAAAAAACGTCTCGATATTCTCATTTGAATCAAGCAAAACTTCTCTAGTTAATTTATAAAGATATTCATTGTGCATTTCATACATCTTTTCGCAATATTTTAAAAAATTACTGTTCATATCCTCTATATATTCCATGCCACTGCCTAGTTTATATGCCCCAACCCTGAATTTATTTCTCGTGCAATTCGTTCAGTTTCCATCGTCATGTTTTTCCCTCTAAAAACAAAATTATGTTTCAACTTTGAACACGATCTTCGTGGATAGGTATTCGTAAAGTAAACACTAAATTGTATGTAGTTGAAACAAATTTTGTGTTCTTACCCTAAATTTCTTCTAAATTTATACACTACAGGAATAAAGGCATTACATGAAGTTAGAAGCGGGTAATTCAAACCATAGAGTCACCAGCGGTCACTGATACGTCTGAACCAATAAAAATCACTCTTTACATGAGCCAATAGAAATCATCCATTCCACACTACGTCACCAAATTACATTCACCCGGGCAATTCAAACTAGTCACCAAATTTACAGTCACCAAATTGTCCGATAATCCCCTAGCCTGACTTAATAATCACCCTTATGTTTTGAAATTCAATACCCTCATTATTTTAATGGTCAAGAAGATTCTTTTGTGACTGTAAATCCAGCACTGGCAAACTTATCTCCCTTTTGTCTAAATTTTCACTCTCATTGTAACCAATTTCTAAAGAACACACAATAGTGGACTATAAATTTTAAGGAAACATGACAAACTTAACACGTCACGCTACACATCATCACTTAATTAATGCCACCTTTTGTTTTTTAATATTTCAATAAACTCTCAAAGACCCCCTTCATATGTTTCAACCCATAATGAGGAAAAAAATTAATAAAATTATGAATAAATAATTAAGAATTATGATGACGTAATATTCTATTGTGACCAAATTTGCATATTAACTACTCCTATTGAAGCATATCTTTGCTTATGTTTAGATCTAGTCACCAACACCAATGTTAACTTATATAGTTTAGCCATTTATTCCTGTTTTTATTTATAGTTAATTCTATTGCCAACATAACTGTTTGAATTTATTTGTCTTATTGTGACTTTATGAAAAATATGAATCAATATATAATTGTAATATCGTTTTCAAGATTTGACTTCAAATTTAAAATAATTGTAAACATAAAATACTGTACTTTTTAATATTTCCAGTGTTTATCTTGTAAACTCTTTATTATTTAAATTTCCTCTTCATGCAGCAGATAATTAACTGCTCTATATGTGGCAACAAGACAAGCCAAACCAGTCACTTGTCACAAATCCTGTTTCGGAGATTGGCCAAAACATGCTGGAATATCAAAATTTTGGAAATCTATTTTATTGCACTAAACTAACCTTTATAATTATATCTATACATCATGCTATGTTGTTATCAGAATTGGTGAGGAACATCTTAATTAAAATTTAATAATTTGTCAGTGAATATTTTTTTGTACTACGATGAAACAAAATATATTTTTCATTTCACTTGAAATTCCAATTGCATAATTTTC
>NW_022698619.1:7136-10749 GCF_011630105.1 Anneissia japonica | reverse complement strand
ATATATATGTGTGTGTGTGTGTGTGTGTGTGTGTCTTTGTTCCATTGTATTATTACTTTATTTTTGATTATTGTTGATGTTTGTATTCAATAAGTTGGCATAGCTGCTAGAATCGCCCACTATAAAATATGTTTTAAAAAAAAACATAAATAAATAAAACAACTCAGTTGCTGGTGGAATTTTAATTACTCAAATGGAAGTGAAAGCCTGGAATTGTGGGAAAACTTGTCTTGCTATTATTACTAGTTGAATTTTCATTTTGTATGACGAACGGCAATTTTATTCTTCTGGCAGCTACAAGAGCAAGTGGGTGACAGTGTGGGGTGACAGTTGGTGTTTATATTATAAAATCGACCTCCAAATCGAATCAAACTTTATTCGTGCCATTCATAAAATACAATGGAAAAATCTTCTTCCTTCCTTTTATTAAAGAGTAATAAAACATTTAAAAAGTATTGCAGAATCGATGAAGAAAATCCACAAAAGTTTGAAGTAATCACAAATTATAGAGGGCAGCAATCATCTCTTCAATAAACATATTTCCATAGTAAATAATTAATTAGCGTTTAGTTTTTTTTTAACTACTTACCGCATGTCAATAATTTAATAATTTTGTAATAATGTAAATACCTATTGTCTTTGTCAACTTAATTCCTCTTCAATACATTTTAATGTTTAAAAACTTGTCTTGGTTACTGTGCGGAAATACGCCTGTGAAACGGCTAATTACAAAAAATACTGTATCAAAAGAATAGGTGAAGCATGCATCTACACAAACATTGACAAAGGAAGCAATGAAAACAGGAATATATAAAAATTAATAATATGTTGGTAACATCCACTGAGAGTCAGATCTACAAATAATTTTAAATTTCCAGCTAATCAAATATTTCTATACGAATAATTAGGAACGATATTATTTATTCAGCGAATTGAAAAAAATCTGAAAACGTTAAAGATAGCTACAGTATTAGAATGCATAATGCAAAGGACTGTGATAGAAGTCGTCTTAAAGGGATGGCCAACACCACAAACATCATTTAACCATTTCAATGTAACTATTTGGTTGTATAAGCTCATAACCAGTTCTACTGATAAATTTTTATTATTAAACACTTTTGCACTAGCAGTCGTGTTTTTAAATGTTTCCGGAAGAAGAGAATCATAGAAGAACGCGGCCAAGAAAACAGAACCCAGTCAGCCTGCAGCAGATACTGGGTGAAAAAAAAACATAAATCAAGGTAGTATTCAGTATTCATCATAGATAGTGACATGACTAGGCGGAGTCTGGAGGGCAGATTGAAGAAAACAGTTTGTTCCCCTAGTGCCATGCCCATATTAGAGCCTAACCCCAAGGTGTTACTGAGGTTGTAGTATTCTGACATCATGCTTACCCCCTTCCCTCAACATTAATTTGAATTGTGTACTCATTACATATATTAATATTTAATAATAATTATAACCTGTAGTCTATAAATCAATCAATCATCAACCAATAATGATAATAATACTGTACTGCATTTATAGCACCTTGTGGATCTCTCATTTAGGTGCTTTAAATATATTTATTTATTATTATTAATTTTATTATTTATCAATTTTTATCTTTGTGTTGGAAAGCTTTCCACCAGTGGATGCAAATCAATAAAGTTATCGATCAATCAATAAATACAATGATCTTGCACCCGATATTTTACCATGTTTTTTGTACACAGAGCTATTATCTACAAGGCACCATTGGCATATACCGTAAAACCTCGAATTTTCGATTCTACTTTTGCAAAGAAAAGAGGGGCTTCTTTTCAAAATGAATGCTGTAAATTTTGGGAATTAGTATTTTAAAACAACAAATAGGGCTACTGTAACATCAATGTGTATCATAGAGTGTATTAACCAGCAATAAATCACCTAAACTATTGTATAAACCAAGGTTATAATTTATTTTGTTTCTTTGAAATTTATAAGTGTATGTACTGTCTACTACTACTAAATCCTTTCCGAGCCACTGGGGCTCGTAGGGCTGGAGCTTATCCCCAGTTTCTGTAGTGTGAAGCGGATGAGAGTTGTCCTCCCCTGGACAGGACACTAGTCCATTGCAGGTTAGTCCCCAGCTGTTTGCTGGTACCCATTGATACAGCTGGGTGGACTGAAGCAATGTAGCTGAAGTGCCTTGTCCAAGGACACGAGCGAAAGTCCAAACCTCAACCGCTGCCATGTACTGTACCATCTCGAAAATAATCATATGATATCTTGAAATTTGCAAACTAAAAAGAGGGCTTAAATTCGATGGGATTCTTCTCGAGATTATGCCCATTGGGCTTCAATTCGAGGTTTTACCGTATACCACAAATAAATGGAATTCAGTACTACAATAATATAAATTCATAAACAATACCAATATATGTCCAACATTTCCACTTTAATCATATTCAAGGTAAGTATTAATACCACATACCACGTAGGGGTTACATGTATCCCATTACTTGCACAATTACCATTCAACATATAAATATATATGGAACTTTATAGGAACGTAATTTCACATTTATAAATCATTAAAAGTACTCACATATGTCCTTGTACATCTGTTCTTGTTTGATAGTGCATAGGTGTTAGTGGTGCTCTTAATTTAGCTACCACACTTTCCTAAGCCTTAGGTGTTTCAGCTTGGGTGTGTCCAATGCACTAACACCATTCTGCTCACCTCGAGCTATCACATATCCTGTGCAACTGTGTACAGGTTGATTCCTATTCTAAAAATTTGATCATAAATTAACATAATTTTACACTTCACTTGTGAGCACTTATCACCAATTGCCACGTTTAGCTCATCATTATTCATGTCAACTTTTCTGCTGACTCGTATGCCAGTTACTCACTTCATAGTTCTTTTGTTATTGTAATTATTAGTACTGTAAGTTACCTTAATACTCTTTCACAAAACATATCCATATAACTCTTCATTGTGACACACACCGGGGCTAAGTCTAGCCTACATCACTGTTTTTTATTTTAATCACAAAAATATAATATCCTCTTTAATTGGAACAATAATATGGCAAGAGAAAAACATATTTAATCTATATTAATTCTATGTAGTCCAATGGGTACAAATTTCTGACATGTCTGTGTGTTAAGTTCAGCCACATAAAAAGCACCTGTTGATTTGCTAACTCCCACTAGATGCGGTCCGGTATTTTCTGGTAGATCTATAGAACCCAAGACCTTGCAGTCGCCTATTGGTCCTGCACTTGGTGGAGTGGCAACTAAAAGAATTTTACTCTGCTGAAGTAGTGCAACGATGAAATGCGTTTTATCCTTACTCATTCTGAAAAAGATTGAACAATTTATGAATCATGGAATAAAAGATACATTGGTCATCACAGTTCTAAAGACAACAGTCAGAGTGTAATGTAATAATGCTTGATAGCAGCCAATGGCTGGATGGCATATTAAGGATGTTTTATCTTTAACTGGCATAGGGGATGAATATAGTCTCACAAAATATATTCTCTTTAAAATTAACTAACCTGACAGAGTATGGTTGCCCAACAGAGAAACAACTTGTCCATTTGCCAATAAACTTGCCCGTATCTGCATCAAAGGCTTGCAG
>NW_022698619.1:1246-6942 GCF_011630105.1 Anneissia japonica | reverse complement strand
ATACTGTTTTAGTGCAGGTATCCGCAAGTTTCCTTAAGATTGGTGGTCGTTTGACGCTGCTCATCGCGTCAAGGAGATACCTCCTCACCTTTATCATGCCGGTTATCGTTTTGTATCATTTGATGTAGAATCACTTTTTACTAAATGTTCCGTTAACTAAGGTAATTAATATTGTGCTTGACAGAGTATATATAATCAAAAACTGATAACCACCAATCTTAAGAAAACTACTTTACGTAAATTACTTGCACCAAAACAGTATTTTCTTGTAATAATGAGTACTATAAGCAATGTGATGGAGTATCAATAGGTTCTCCTCTTGGTCCTGTATTATCTAATGTTGAATAATATGTTCTATATAATATACTGTATGTAGGGCATAACAAGTATAACTCAGTTTCAATAGAGAGTAATTATAGTCAGATCACCTGCCTGCCTTTAATTACTATAGTTTCTAAAGTAGACCTACTTTAATTCTCCACACACACTGTGTATTAACTGGCAGCAGTTACACATACGTATGTGAGATATACTTCGTTATTTTTTTTAATTCATGGACATTGGTTTCAATTCTCACCCCGGTACTCTTAAAACAAAGTTTAGTCGTAGTTCGAGCTAAAACTTAAAAATTACGTCATTTCGTATTCTTAAAATGATCTTCGACTTGCACTATGTCTAAATGACGTGAACCTCGACTAAAATGATATCTCCGCAGGCCGAATTTTTTAGTCAGCCTTGGGTCAGACTAAATCACCGACTTAAAATATTTACCCCATTTAAAACGTGTTTTTCATAACTCACAATAAAATTAAATGAATAAAACAAATGTATACGCAGGTTTGATAAATCTTCTGTGTGTTAAACAAAAGACACATCAAGTTTAGCTTCCAAAAGGAGAAATTAACATGTTTTGCTAGCCATATGCGATAGATCCTGATTTGCACGAAATCCCCTCTCGTTGCAGTCACGTAGCTTCACCATAACAACAACAAAGATGGTGCCCCCCTCGTTCGGGCTCAACTATAATAGTTCTCCAAAGAAAGCAAATTTTCGGTGACTGTTCAAATCGTAATATGTTAACAACTAATATAGTTATCATTATAAAAAATTAATTAAGCGAATAATGTTCTATTCTGAATAATATGAGGAAATACATTTTTGAAACACAGACGGCAGCTTAATATTCATCCGCGTTACCGGATCTCTAAAATTTCGTCTGCTATTTAAGTTAGCCCTTTGCAGTGGTTAGTTTGATAGTCGTGGTTTGCCAGTCGTCGTCAGTTGAACTAAAACTAGGACTTGATTTAGTCCTAGTTAAAATTTCGACTATGTTGTTTGTGAATACAAATCAAAATTGAAGTTGGAACAAGCACTAAATGAAGTTCTAGTTCGAAGCTCGACTAAAGTTATGCCTAAGTATGGTCCATCATATCATGGCTATATATACGCACATTTTGACTATATATGGGCATACTCAATTTTTTTGTCAAAAGTAAATTTGATAATCTGTACAGAGAATACCTTACTCATGAAATTTAGCCCTGTTGTTACCATTTTACCAAAAATTATGAAGTGAGTGATTGTTATCATGAATAATTAGGCCTATATAGTGTAAAAAAAAAAAAAAGTCTTGACCAATGACCATAATTAAAAAAATATCACAGTGCTTGGGGAACACTATTTTTTATATTTACCTTGAGATAACTTCAACAGCCTGTTGTTAACCCCACCATCTCCGTCTACCACATACATCTCTCCCTTTTCACTGAAAGCAAGATCCGCAACATTGCCGAACTGCAAAGGGCTCAAGCTTGATCCTGCTATTCCTGCAGTTCCAAGGACAAGCTCCAGTTTACCATCTGTTGAAATCTTCTTTACTGTGTGTCCATATGTAGCTGAAAATAAAATCAATAGGGAGTGTTATCTTAATTTATTCAGTATTATAATTTTACTAAAATAATTAGCAATGTTACAATTTAGGGATGGTAATAGACTGAGTTGCAGTCCCTAAACTTTGTCTAGGACAGTTAATGATCTTCACATATAAACACGTTGTTTAGGTTTTCATCATGTCTCAGTGATGGACCCAGGAATTTAAGGCAAAGAGGGTTCAGAAAGGGACTTCTACATAAGGAGGGTCCAGAGCAGACCACCTCAGCCACACCATAGTTTGGGCTGAGGTACAAACTTTTATGGCTTTGGAACCTCAAGATAACAGGAAATGGCACTCTCGTACTTAGATTAAAAATGTAATTTTAGTATTTTTTTCACATTTTTTTTTTTTTAGTTTTAAAGAATTTGGAGCATCTTAGTCAGTCTGGTGCCTTTGATACCACTAATGTCTGGTGTATATATGGCTGGCCCAATATTCCCAAGTTTTAAAGTTTAAATAAGGTTAGTCAACATTTAAAAATACACGCATTCAAATTACCATTTCCAACATCTGTGACCCATACACTTGTTTGACCGGATGAAACATTGTGGAATACTCGTAGTCCATGGATCATACTGACAATGGAGGTGTCGAAAGTAAACACTCGTTTCAGCTCTCCATCCTCTGAGAACACTACTACAGGATGATAATCAACTCCTCTCTTAATAAATAACAAAAGTATTAAGCTCATCTGTAATCATGATGTTGAAAAGAATATGCAAAAAAAATTCAACCTAGTGTTACGATACAGTATCATTATTAGAATGCTAATTTAAAGTGCACATCTGAAATAATCCATACTGCACATTGTAGACAAGGGGTGCGTTCAGGTGAGTTTTTTGTGGAGTCTAACTCGGGATAAATCCGGAAACGGCCATTTCCAGTTATCCAGTTATCAGCAGACCGCCTGCTGATGTCCGCTGATAATTCAACGCTGCAAATTGCAGTGTTTTGGAGGAGCAAACCATGCGTAAGTAGCAAGGAGCATTTTTTATTACTTCATTTCATTCATTCATTTTATTTTATTTCACACAACGAAAAAATACAATATAAAATTCTTCAGAAAGGTAAATAAATAACATAATTTATAATAATAAAATTTATAGCAATAATAATGATAATAATAATAATAGTAAATGTAATAATAATAATAATAATAATAATAATAAAAGAAAGGTTGTGTGCGGAGGACACAATAAGCCATTAAGGTTTTAAGTCTGTGCCTCCAATTAACTTAAGCTATAAAGTAGTATTGAGAGTGAAAGAAGGCCTAAATTAATTCATCAGAACTGTAAAGGTTAATTAGAAAAAGAGTATAATATTTATAAAATAAGAAATGACAGAAAAGATAAATTAATAATAATAATTTTATTTGTAAGATCCTTTTTTATTGCTAATTAATTCTTCCAACAAGCGCCAGAAGTAAAGTATTTTTAAATTTTCATGGTTCCTGTTTCTTTTACAGTTTATTTCCAAAAACAAAACTGAAATGCTTGATAAAATATATTACTTCAACGGAGAGCTAGCCTAGAATCCAGATTGTTACCATAATACACATACGTCCACCTCATGTGGGCCACATGCATGCATGATCGTGGCACCACAGCTTATTCGTTTAACAATGGTAGTAATTTTCTATTTTTAAACTACCATTGTCAAACGAATGAAAGCTTATTCATGGTTTATATGCCCAAAATGCTTATCTGAGATTTATTGGGAGCTTGCAATATATGCTTTATGAAGCTTATTTTAGCTTCTTCATCATTTAATTACTTGATTTTGAGACAACAACCATCCGTTTCTTAATTAAAGCGTGGGATGATGCAAGGGTCCAGGGAAACTTGATAGAAACTCATCATTTGCATAATACCTTATGTTTAAGTCCAATGTTTAATGGTCTTTTTGAAAGCCGAGTTCTGCACGAACCATAGACCACCAGCGGATACAACACCGGTAAGAACCTTATTATTTATACTGTATATATGTAGATTTTTCCCGTTCTAGCCCAAACGCACCCCTATACGAAAAGTGGGTTCATATCGCACCATCCCACCCAGCACCTGGCCTAGTTGTGGAGCTGAGTGAGAAGTGCTCTGTAAAGTATGGTTAGGGATAGGATAGGACTACTATGACGCCTACCTATCTTTTGATGAAAATTATTTACCTGGGACACGTATATTTCTCCTGTTTTGTCATCGATGTCGACACTGAAAACTTTTCCAGTAAACACATCTGTATTTAGGGGCCACGATGAGTCCAATTTATATAGCACTTGCCGTGGAGCCGATGTGCTGACAGACAATAAGCCCAACCAACAACATAAGAACAGCAACGACTTACTGTGTGACTCCATGTTTATCTAGTCACGTGCTGGTCTGGTATCACGTGACGTGTTTATTCAGCGCGGGGATTCCCCGTGCGTTAAAAAAACCGTCATTCCATGGTCGAGGGTTGGGTACGTAACCAGACTGGAAGTCTGGAAATGGGGGGGGGGTAGGAGGGAGGGCTTGATGATCAATTGAGCTGAGACAACTGTTGCCTCAGTACTTGTTTCTACTATATTATCATGTTTTAAATTTGATTTTGAATAAATACATAGGCCTATATATAAAACTTTTTGAACATCAACTTTTCAATTGATCATTTTCAAGAATCATCATATAAGCCTAGACCTAATTAGAAAACCTCATATTATTCCATAATAATCCGTGCTTGGAAGTTAGGGATGAATGGCCTTTGGCCACTGGCCCGAGCTTACGTGTGGCGGCCGCCTGGGGCACCGAGAAGGCAAGCACCGGTAGGGGCAGTGTTTCTAGCTAACCCGCATTTAACCGATTTTAAGGATAACATTTTAAACATTTTATTTCCACACTCGTGTTTCATAATATTTAACAATGTTTCAATTACCTCAGAAGGCATAATGTAGGCCTGTTGATATTATGCGATTATAGTGAAGTTTTGAGAGTACCCTATGAAAATAGACGCCGAAGAAGCCAATATTGCTTGAAAAATTGCAAATGAAATGATGACGTCACTACTGATTTTTTTAGATTGATGAAAATAGTGATAATGATGCCTGATGGTAAGATGATGAGGATGATGACAATGACAATGATTATAATGATGAGAAGAAGATGATAATGATGAGCGTTTGGAAAAAGGTAATGTTCTTCTTTCTTGTGCTGAAAACCCCGGTTCTAATCCTCCGCTTGCCAATAACCCTCACATGACAGTTATGCGGGATAAGGGAGCAGGTGAAAATGATAGTATTGATGTTGACTGGACGGCTATGTATGGTTAGCTATGGGGGTTGTTGATGATTGTGAATTCAATGGTGGGGATAATGATGATGACGTCATCAAACACCATCATCGTTATCAGTGGTGGGGATAATGATGATGGTGTTCGATGACGTCACCAAGCTCATCTGTAATCATGATGTTGAAAAGAATATGCAAAAAAAAATTCAACCTAGTGTTACAATACAGTATCATTATTAGAATGCTAATTTAAAGTGCACATCTGAAATAACTTTCTATGTGGCACACTTCTGTTGTGAAGGTGCGTCTAAATATTACCTCCATACATGGTTGGACGAACTGCAATTATGGGCCTAGCACTCATCGCAGTGCAGCTGAGCTGACCTGAATCTTCCTTATAGCTGGGCCGAGGTGAAGCGTTATTAGCATGTTTAATTTATGCCGCGGTAATTAGCCAATCGGAAATCAAAGTTGTTAAATACGTCACCCACCACGAAATCGTG